>NW_005871634.1:89610-90575 GCF_000147115.1 Myotis lucifugus
AACGAACGGATTGGCCACATTGGGAAAGGGCCCTTCCAAGCCCTCCTTCTTGTGTGTGAAGATAAGGGAGCGGGATCTAACGGTCGACGTCCCCCAGCGGCCCCGGGTCATCTTATGGGTGCGAAGTTCTCTCCTCCGAACCATGAACTGAGAGAATATTTATTACTGAGTGATGGAATAATTTTGATGGGAGGGAGTCGACAGAGCGGATCCAGTATCAGTCCCAGATACCTGTGCCCATTTCCGAGATCATGTCTCTGGGATAGTCTCTTCTGGAAACGTAAGAACCCGCTCAGAGGGGCTATCCTACTGTAGCACAGAGAAACCAGCTAAGTCAACATTCCTTAGACCCTCTTACAAATGTATTAAAATGATGAGTCCCTCGGGATCCTGGCGTCAGAGCGCTATTCCTTCTGTGAGGCATTGAGCGAAAGCGATATTTTCTCGTGATCCAGCCTCACCAGGCTCCTGAGCAGCTCACCATAGCTGGTTGACCGCTCCTTCTCTCGAGACTGAGTGTTGATAGTACAACTCGGTGAGGTGCCCATTTTTTGGGGGGGGGGGGGGGGGCGGCCCTGAGGTCACAGGTCCCCTCCGCGCCTCCGGCCTCCGAAATGTCTGCTCGCGGCCGGCGCCGCGCCACCCGGCTGGTGTCCTCTCTTTCAACACAAAAACACGACGCAGTTTAATAAAGACGAAGCCCTGGCCGGTTTGGCTCAGTGGACAGAGCGTCGGCCTGCGGACTGGGGGGGGGTCCCGGGTTCGATTCCGGTCAAGGGCACAGGCCCGGGTTGTGGGCTCGCTCCCCAGTAGGGGGCGTGCGGGAGGCAGCCGATCCATGATTCTCATCGTTGATGTTTCTATCTCTCCCTCTCCCTCCCTCTCTGAAAGCAATAAAAATACATTAAAAATAAATAAAGACGAAGAGCTGACCGGGGCGGGGACGCGCAGGAGCGCTGGGCGCG
>NW_005871634.1:90675-94873 GCF_000147115.1 Myotis lucifugus
GTTTACTCCAAAAGTGATTAGACTGTTTCTGTTTTGGTGGGTTGTCAGACTTATCGCAAAAGTTACATAAAAAAAAGTAAGTATTTTTAGGAAGGAAAAGACACTCTGCATTTGTCTCCTTTCTGGGTGCGTACGCCACACCGGCACCCCATTTTTCTCAGCGTGGAGCTGTGTTCAGGTTCACAACCAATATTTACAAGAGAAGACACCAGTTCTGAGAGTCATTGGTCAAGGCGATCCCAGGAAAACCAGCGGAGAGACACGTGAAATTGAGCCGAAGATCCCGCCATTGATAACAGGCTGTTCTTTTTTCAATGGTCCCGTTACCCTGAAAAGTCAGAATTGTTTTATGCATGTTACCTTTCCTAAAATGTCCTTATAATTTTATTTTATTTATTTTTTAAAAGTTTATTTTATTTTTTACAGAGAGGAAGGGAGAGGGACAGAGAGTTAGAAACATCGATGAGAGAGAAACATCGATCAGCTGCCTCCTGCACACTCCCCATTGGGGATGTGCCCGCAACCAAGGTACATGCCCTTGACCGGAATCGAACCTGGGACCCTTCAGTCCGCAGGCCGACGCTCTATCCACTGAGCCAAACCGGCTAGGGCCCTTATAATTTTATTGTGCTGTTTTAAAGTATTACATCCTAATAAAATTATATATTTTTTAGATTAATTTTAAACTTCACAGAAAACCAAATGATTTAATTTTTATTAAGTTCTTACTCATACAAATGGAAAAATTATTAGGAGAAAAATTAAGTAGATGGTGGAACTTTAAAAAAAAAGATTTGATGAGGTCAGCATGAGAAAATGCGCTGGATTAAGCTGCACATACAAGTTTTTCTTTACCTTTTCAAAAATAAAAAAATGGAAAGCTTTCCTGATTTTTCAGTTTTCAAACACAGTTTTCTATTTAAAATAAAGCCAGAGGAGGAAGCAAGTCTGTATTAGAAGTAAGGACTGTTAAAAAGCTGGATGTCAGGTGGGTGCAAGAGTTACCGTATGATTGCTTAGAAGGTATGTCTCATCACTGGGGTGTACACCTAAAACTAATATAATTATGTATGTCAACTGTAATTGAAAAACAAAAGATGATTTTAAAAAGAGCTGGATGTCATTCGTTCAGTTGGTGCAGATATAATGCCTATCATATGGAAGGAATTTGGGAGGATACAAAGGTGAAAAAAAAGTCTTTTCCCCCAAGGAAGGTGAGATCACTAAGGGAAATCAGAGATCAGAAATGAAGGGGACAATTAACTGGCTGAGCAGCCCGTGTGCCAGGTGCTGTGCCAGGTGTGCGACATCCCCTCCTGGTGTGTGGCTAGCAGCCAGCGTCACTGGGAGCTGGTCAGAAATGAAGGATCTCAGCCCTGACCAGAGCCTGCATTTTAAGAGATCTGCCAGTGATTCATATGCACATTAAAGTTTAGAAGCACTGTTATATGCTATATCGCATTTATTCTTAGCAATATTATGATTTAACTATAATGCAATTTGAAGAGCATGATGAAATGAAGGTGTGTGGTCTGAGGATAAACTAGGGACTCATTTATGATATCATCTTTGTATGGACATGGACATTTCACTCCTACATTTGATTTTCAGCTCTGAGGATTTAGAAATTACACGTAACCAATTAATCAGAATTGCCAGGTTTTGGGATTCACTCAAGCTAACTAAACTCATGAACAGGGATGTGCAAACCTGAGTAATGATTTATTAACGTCAGTAGGGTACGTTGATACACTGACTAGAAAGCTGATCTCTGCAAACTATAATAATGAAAATGTAATATGCTAATTAGGCTGGACGTCCTTCTGGAAGTCCTTCCAATGACTTTCCGGACGAAGCCGGGGCTGCAAGGGAGGCCCAGGTCTCGGGTGCTGGAGGGAAGCCGGTGCCCACAGCGGGTGAGGGGGTGGGAGGGGGGGAAGGAAGGCCTACTCTTCCACGAATTTCATGCTTTGGGCCTCTAGTGTAATATAAAGTTTTGGGGAGGTGAATTTATATTGTAAAGGTTGCTTGATGAGCATAAATTCACACAAAAGAAAGGTTAATTTTGGAGGATATATACATGACACTGTAAGATCCGGAGGGTGGGGACCATTTTCTGATCAGTTATCCTAAGTACTGTTTTGCAGCATGCCCAGCACATGGTAGGAACTCAGTATTTGTTGAATTAGATCATTTAATTAAATGTGTTTACGTTTTAACCAAAGCATTACTTTCTGTTTCCCAAAAATCTATTCTATACCTGAAGTATATAAAACTATTTTTAGGGTTTCCCCCCCTCTTTGTTACAGGTAAGCTATATGCTTCTATTTCATGTCACCCAACAAAATTTTTTGAGAGCCAAGTATTCACTGTCTTGTCTTTAAAAAACAATTACAAAAGTCCTCTTTGTAGAAATAATGTTTTAAATAGTTTGTTCCTCTTGAATCTTAAGGGTTTTTTGTTGTCGTTTTGTTTGTGTGTTTATTTTAAAGCTGAAAGGAGGATTACGTTTCTGAGTAGTCATCATATCCAGCTTTTCAACATTTAGGGATTAATCTTAATACAAGTATAGAGAATACAGGAGTGGCCAGAATTAAGTTTACAGTTGTAACATTCTTTTGAGTTAATAAAGCTATTGTAATAATCATAACCTGCATGTCTTTTTCCATATGAATAAGTGTAAGCCTACTTTTGCCCACCCCAGTATTGGTTAGAAAAAGTTAACTCTATGCTTACTTGTAGTATTTTTGTGCTTTACCATTGTATAATTTAATTTTTCTGAGATTCAAAAATGTTGAAATGGAAAATCAGTGCAGATTCTTTGGATCTTTACATCTTATTTTATTGGTTCTGTCTCCTAGAGAATTTTATATAGGACTGGAAGGATCGTCTGTTTGTAATTCAAATCATCCCTAGGAAACAAACTGCTTAGAAATAAAATTCTAACTTTTGGCAGGCCAGTGAGCTTTGGAAGATATGTCACTTTTTTAGTAAGCCTCAAATACTCAAAGCTCTCTTTAGGATTTACTATTTTTGTTTTTACTAAAATATTCTTTGTTACTTTGCATGCTTTGATAACGTTGCTTGGTAAAGTTTTTCCAATATAGTTATTAACTCCTAGATGGAAAAGGTTTTACAAGTTTATCATCATCATTGTTATTATTTCTCTGTAATCATGCCATTCCCCTCAAAACCTAACATTTGGAAATCTAAGGTGAAAAAAAAACAAATTACTGGTGAATATTATTTTTAGAAAAGGGAACTGTTGATAGTACCGAATATGGTATAGAATAGTAGAAAAAGTGAGCTTTCGAGTAAGACCTGAATTTGAATTCTAGCTTCTCCCACCTCTATCTGATCTTAGCCAAGATTGTTAAACCTAAGGAACCTCAGGTCCTTCAAATGTAAATTGGGAATAATTGTATGTATTCATAATGTTGTTGTAATGGGGACAGTGTCTTTTTATTCATGTTTACATCCTCAGTACCTGCCACAATGCCTGACACTGAGGAATGCTGAATAAATAGGAAGGGAAGTGCTTGGTACATTTAGGGAATAGCTCTTAGTAAATGTGTGACTTGGAATCTAGGGCAGTGATGGCGAACCTTTTGAGCTCGGCGTGTCAGCATTTTGAAAAACCCTAACTTAACTCTGGTGCCATGTCACATATAGAAATTTTTTGATATTTGCAACCATAGTAAAACAAAGACTTATATTTTTGATATTTATTTTATATATTTAATTGCCATTTAACAAAGAAAAATCAACCAAAAAACTGAGTTCGCGTGTCACCTGTGACATGCGTGTCATAGGTTCGCCACCACTGATCTAGGGGGTAGAAAAAGTTAGATCCAAGTCTTACCAACTATTGATCACATATGATGCATTTATACATATATTTGGGGCCATTTAACAAGTTTTGTCCCTGTTTTAGACTGATAAGTCTCTAGGTAGAGACTAATTGAAGAAGAAAACTAGCTTATTGAAATTTAACTTCCTCTAATTCAGAAAAACTGGACTTAAATTTATCTTTGATTAATGTATAAAAATTTGTCAAAAATTCCTTACTTAAAAAATCAAATGGGTAATGTAATACCACTTCACACCCATTAGATTAGCTACTATAAGAAGTGTTGATGAAGATGTGGAGAAATGGGCAACTTGTATATTGTTGATGGGAATATAAAATGGGACAGCT
>NW_005871634.1:95664-98728 GCF_000147115.1 Myotis lucifugus
AAAAAAAAAAATTGGTACATTGCCCTAGCCAGTTTGACTCAGTGGATAGAGCAGGGGTGGGCAAACTTTTTGACTCGAGGGCCACAATGGGTTCTTAAACTGGACCGGAGGGCCCGGAACAAAAGCATGGATGGAGTGTTTGTGTGAACTAATATAAATTCAAAGTAAACACCATTACATAAAAGGGTATGGTCTTTTTTTTTTTTTAGTTTTATTCATTTCAAACGGGCCGGATCTGGCCTGCGGGCCGTAGTTTGCCCACGGCTGGGATAGAGCGTCAGCCTGCTGACTGAAGGGTCCCGGGTTCGATTCCGGTCAAGGACACATGCCCAGATTGCTGGCTCGATCCCCAGTATGAGGCATGCAGGAGGCAGCCAATCAGTGATTCTCTATCATCATTGATGTTTCTCTCTCTCACTTCCTCTCTCTTCCTTTCTGAAATCAATAAAAATATATTTTAAAAAATTGGTATAGTGTATTTGGAAGGCAATTTGGAAATTCCTATTTAAAAAGATGATATTCACATACTATGATTCTTTAATATACTGCTGGGTATTTTATCCTTAGAAGTATATTACTGAGTGTAATAAAGTAACTTCTTTTTTAAATGCAGCAATAAATTTGGAGCCAAAAACCAGGGCTTGAATTTGGACACTGCTTTTCCCCCCCAATTTTACTTGGGCATCTCATTTAATTCCTCTGAACAGTGGGAGAGAGAAGGGAGTTTGTGTGATGTTTTTCTCATGATTACATTGGGGTATGGAACTTGGGGAGGAAGACCACAAAGGTAAAATGCTATTTTCTTCACATCATATCAAGGGTGCAGACTATCAATATAATTTATATCACTGTTGATATTGACCTGGATCACCTGGCTGTAGTTTTGTCAGGTTTCTTCACTGTAAAGTTACTCTTTTTCTCCCTTTTCCATACTGGACTCTTGGAAGGAAGTCATTATGTAGAGCCCACACAGAAGGAGTGGGGAGTTTGCCTTCTTGAGGACAGAGAATCTACATAAATTATTTGGAATTCTTCTGCACAGATTTGTTTCCTGTCTCCTATTTATTTGTTTACTCAGTCATTCCTTTATGTCAGTGTAGACTCATGGACGTTAATTTATACTTAGAACTAGAGGCCCAGCGCGCGAAATCGTGTGCAGGTGGGGTCTCTAGGCCTAGCCTGCGATCAGGGCCATCTTCCGCCCGCTCGCCAGTCCCCAGTCCCGCCCCGCCGCCACTCACCCCAGTTCCCCGTGGTTCCCCGTTTGCCATCCAGCAATTGGAGCCTGCAGGCCAGGGGGCGGAGAGGAGGCACTGAGAGGTGGTCAATGTACCTCATAGCGACTGGTTGATTGGACGTTCTGGCCGTTAAGGTCTCTGGCCTTTTATTATTATTTTTTAATTTTTTAAAAATATATTTTATTGATTTTTTACAGAGAGGAAGGGAGAGGGATAGAGAGTTAGAAACATCGATGAAAGAGAATCATTGATCAGCTGCCTCCCGCACACCCCCTACTGGGGATGTGCCCAGCCAAGGTACATGCCCTTGACCAGAATCGAACCTGGGACCCTTCAGTCCACAGGCTGATGCTCTATCCACTGAGCCAAACCAGTTAGAGCTCTGGCCTTTTATTATATAGGATTGTAATTCAATGCTGCTTCGTTTTGTTGTTCAGATTGTTACAGCTCTAGCCAGTGGAAGCTCTTTCAGAGGTTTCTGTGTCCATTTGATATAGGCCGAGTCAATGTATGGGCAAATACTGCAAGGTTCTTGATTAAGACACTGTCCTGAAATGATTTTGGATGGCTTTTAGCTCTGCCCTTTGGCTCTGGGTTCCACCCTCTGTGTCACGCTCCTTTTTATGAGAGAGAGTACATGTTTTTAACTAAGCAATTTTCTAAACCTGTTTACTACCAATAGAATTTTTGGGAGTCCAGTTGTTTTGTTTTATTTTTTTCATTTTTGTGCTGTCTTTATCCTCTTTCAGTCCATGCTGGAGCTGCAAATATAATTCTCTTAAAATCTTTATGAGTCTCTTATGAGTCTTATTGTCTACTGGACAAAAGCCATATACACACATTTATTTGAGATAAGCCATTCTCTACTTTGGGCTTCTACTGAGATAGCTGAGAGATATTAGGCTTCTTTTGAAGCCTTCTTGTTTGATTAAAAGGATTTCTGAGACACATCCTTAAACTCCTAAGAGGTTCTTTTGCTAGTTTGTGTGGTGCCTGAGACTCTCGATTTGATCTTTCTGAGGTCTTAACAAAGGATTTTACAGTCGTATACTTTGTTTCATGTTTAAGTTGTGTTTTTCTGCCAGTGCCTCAAATTTGATTTTTGCCCAGAAGCCATTTCTTATCTTAGCATCTGTTGCCATCTGGAGAGGCAGGTAATTTCATAACTAGCAATTCATGGTTCCTTTTTGTTTAAGTTTTTCCTTTAGGCGATCTTTCTCCTCCATCCTATATAATAAGAGCTTAATATGCTAAATGTCCGATTGTCTGGTCAGCCATTCAACCAATCAAAGCATAATATGCTAATGATATGCTAAGGCCGCTCAACTGCTCGCTATGACGTGCACTGACCACCAGGGGGCAGACGCTCCGACTGGTAGGTTAGCTTGCTGTGGGGGTCGGGCCTATTGGGACTGAGCGAGATTGGCCAGACATGCCTTGGAGCCCTCCTGCAGTCCCTCCCCAGTTGGCCAACCTCCCATGTCCTTCCTGGCCCCAATCGTGCACCAGTGGGGTCCCTCTGCCTGGCCTGTGCCCCTCTTGCAATCCGGGACCCCTCGAGGGATGTCAGCCAGTTTTGGCCCCGAGCCCACAGGCCAGGCTGAGGGACCCCATTGGTGCAAGAATTCATGCTCTAGTTTTATTATATGCAGCCAGAAGGAACCAAGGTGCACCTTTAGTGGTTTCCCTAGAAAATTTTTTATCTAGACCTTTAGTTTATCATGAATATTTTCTACTTCCCATGTTACAGCATTTCTTCTGCTATTCATAAAAAGGGATCCCCCTCCAGAGTTTGCAGTGTGATTTCCCTCACTTTCCTTTAAGCT
>NW_005871634.1:99138-109857 GCF_000147115.1 Myotis lucifugus
GTCACAGCATTAGGAAGGTTGAGAACCAGTGGGTTAGACCAATCTCATGTTGTTCATTTAGTATTTACAGTCCTGAAAGGAACTGCTACCCCCGTTGAAGCTTAAAAAGATCAACTAACTTGTCAATATTTCACTAGAGGACACAGATTTGAATCTGAATTTGGATAGGAAGACAGGAGCCTGGGCCTTAGGTAAAAGAGAGGAAATATTCTATAGGATTATTGCCTTTGTATTTAAATATGAATTTTCTTCAGCATTCTTGTATTCAGCTGTTTACTTCTGTTTCATATGCAGACATCTCCAGTTATTTTATTTTCTTGTGTTCCCTTCTTTATATAGCTCTGACCTTCTTCACCTGTCCTTTCTCTTCCTCCTGACTTTCTTTTCACTACTTTGTATGGAGTCCTTTGGTGCTTGAGGCTTATTCTCATGTAAATAAATTTCTTTACAAAAACTTTTTTTTTATTGTCTAAAGTTTTACATATGTCTCCTTCTTCCTCACCCTCCCCCCCAGCCATTCCCACCCCGGCAGCCCCCACTGCCCCAGTGTCTGTGTCCATTGGTTATGCTAATATGCATGTATACAAGTCCTTTGGTTGCTCTCTAACACCCCCACCTCCTCTGCCATTTGTCTCTGGATTTATTTTTGTTCATCAAATTATGTTGATCATTATATCCCACATATGAGTGAGATCTTTGTCTGATTGATTTATTTTGCTTAGCATAATGCTTTCCAGTTCCATCCATGTTGTTGCAAATGGTAAAAGTTCCTTCTTTTTTATAGCGGTGTAGCATTCCATTGTGTAGATGAACCACAGTTTTTTAATCCACTCATCTACTGATGAGTAATCCCACTTTTAGGACTATATGCCAAGAAACCAGAAACACCAATCAAAATGGATATATGCACCCCTATGTTCATAGCAGCACAGATTTGGAAATAACCTAAGTGCCCATCAGCAGATGAGTGGACAAATACTTTTTTTATAGGACACCCTGCTCATTCCTTTTTCTTAACTTAATCTCCGCTTTCTCTTGGCATACCGCTTCTTTTGGTGCCATTTCAGAGTAAGGACTATTCATTCTCCCATGTCTTTTTGCCTTCAAGTAGAAGTTGAATCAGCCCACTTCAAATTCTAAATTAATTGCTTTTTCATTCTTACATAAAAATTCTTCCTTTGAAATTTGTTCTTCTTCACCTTTTCTCTTTATTACTGTCTCCCTTTTGCCTACTGTTTGCTGATCAAAGCCTTTGCCATTTCTTTATCAGTTTTCTGTCCATTCCAAATTCCACCATCATTTTGGATGACTTCAGTGACTAGGTAGGCCATTCATCCAACACAGTAGTTTCATAATTCTTTATTCTTTCCAACTTCAGTGATCTTCATTTCCATTCTTTTTTAACATCTTACTCTCATATCTAGATCCTGTGAGACACTTTGAAGTCCTGACTCTTTTATACTATCAACTGACCACAATCTCCCAGCTTTCCGGTGGTGGTCTGTTTCCTTACATAAATTACCTGCTGTTGGACCTTATCAAGACCTCTGGTTTCTTCAATCCTTCTATCTCTCCCCGTCCCAATTTATCAACCAAATGAAACATAGTGGCTAACGTAAGTAGAAAAGGAATTTAGTAGAAGTTAGCAGGGAGCTCACAAAATCAACAGGGAATCTGGAGAATGAACTTGGACAACACAACCACCACAAACCAAGGAGGTTGTACGGCCAAGGTCATGCTACAAGGACAGTTTGGTTAATTTTCTACTGCTGTGCTGAAACTGGACAACCAATGGGACCAGGCTGCCTGTCACTATTTAAGCCAATTAAGCAGAGACAGGGTTGAGTCATATATGAGTGTTTATTCCAGTCCTGCCGGCAGCAGGGGAGAACAGCAGGTCATCCATCAAAATCTGCTCTGCCCCCCTCCATAAGCCAGCTGCTTATATTCGGTAGGAGAAAGATTACATGGGAAAGTAGGCAAGAGGAAAAAAAAATGGGCATAATGGTTACACGTTACTGGCCATGTGGGCTCCAGGCAGGCCATGTTATTTGGGCAACAATGTTGTTAATCTTTCTGTGATAATAGGCAGTTCTTGGTTGAGAATGGACCCCATTCCAAGGTTGACTCCCAGGTCCCAGGGGTGTTCAACCCCCAGCCAGGTTAGAATGTGCTTTCTCTCTATTTTTTTTTAAATCTGTTTTTATTTATTTCAGAGAGGAAGGGAGAGAGAGAGAGAGAGAAACATAAGTGATGAAAGAGGATCGTTGTTTGGCTGCCTCCTGCATGCCCCACCCTGGGGATCAAGCCCGCAGCCCAGGCATGAAAACTGATGAAGAAATGCCAAGGAATTGAACCATGAGCGCTTGATTCATAGGTCAACACTCAACCACTGAGCCACGGCGGGTGAATGTGCTTTTTAAAATCAGAATAAAACAATCATGGTTAACAGAGCATGATTAATATTTCTTACAACTAATAGCTAGTCCCCAATATTCTATTTCTGTCTCTAACAGTACTGCTGCCCTTGAACTAATGTTAACTAAATTCTTGCTGTTATTGCTTTTTCCATCCCCATATGTAATTCAAAACTCCCTACTTTTTTGTATTAGCTCCTTAAAATTCAAAATCCTGCACAAGAATCTTGATTGGCTGAGCCTGGGTCACGTTCCTATTCCTTTACTACCCGAAGACTGGGAGAGGGAAGATCTATCCTTTTTGGCTTCTTTAGTGAGATGACATTGTATTCTGCTAATAGACACAACAGGAATTCCCTCAAAATAGGAAGTATTTAGATCCTGGTTGCCAAAAAAAAAAAAAAAAAAAAAAAAGGAAAAGGAGAGGAAGAGGAGGGGAAAAGCAGGAGAAGGAGGTGGAAGATGAGGTGGAGGGGGAGGGGGAAGAGGAAGAGGAGAAGGCAGAGGCATCCATGAATGTCTACTTTAGCCTCCTACTGGCTTGTGTGTGTGGGGGGAGGAACTTTGCTTAAAACTGTTTGATCTAACTTCAACCTCCTTAACTTTGCTTAAAACTGTTTGATCTAACTTCAACCTCTGGTAATCATTAGCCCTGAACTCCCTCAGCTTGTTGCCTCTACCTTGAAACACATGTTTAACACTCCTTTCCCTCCTTCCCTGTTATTTTAGTAGAAGAGCGCTCCTTTTCTCATTTGTATTCATGACCTCATCCACTTTTTTCTTCTCCAGAACTTACTTTCATTAATTAAGCCTTTCATCTTTTTAGTTAAGAGTATTTATTAATATCTCCTTTATGCCAGACATTGTTCAATGCCAGAGATATAAAAATGAACTTGATATAGATGTGAAGGACTTAGTACTTAGTGGGAAAACAGACACAAATAATTGATTGCAGTGCAATGATTTGATCACAATAAAAATTACTTGTGTAATTTTTTAAAATATCTTATTTTCTATTAGAATGTCAGCACATCAGTTTTGTCTCTACTGTGTCTTCAGTGTCTAGTATATCATAGGTGTTCAATGAATATTGTTTCATGAATGAAGAGAAATAAGCACAGGGTGATGTGTAAGCATAGAGGACGAGTACTTGGCCTAGTCTAGAGAAGGAGAAGGGAGATGGTGTCTGTGGGTGGAGGCTTGTTGGAAGAGATGGAAAGAGTGGCTTAAAGGTTTACAAGTTTGCCCAGCCAGCGTGGCTCAGTGGTTGAATGTTGAGCTATGAACCTGAAAGTTACGGTTCGATTCCTGGTCAGGGCACATGCCCGGGTGGTGGGCTCGATCTCCAGTGTTGGGTGTGCAGGAGGCAGCAGATCAATGATTCTCTCTCATCATTGATGTTTCTGTTTCTCTCTCCCGCTCCCTTCCTCTCTGAAACCAATAAAAGTATTTAAAACAAAAAAAAAGCAGGGAAAAAATGGGAGAGTACCAGCTTGAGAGAGGAGCAGGAACAAAGGTAGGGAATGGAGGAGAGGTAGATGGTTTGAGCAGTTAAAATAGTTATTAACAGTTAACATCTATTTAATATTTCCATACACATTGTAAGTATTTATATACATTTTCTCTTAATACTTACAATGTTCTGTGTTCAAGGCATTATTCTCATTTTAGAAAAGTATGTTTGATCTTTAGGGAAACTAAATAGCTTGCCCAAGCCCACTTAGTCTCTAAAGGTTAGAGTAGGAATTTGTTTGGGGTTGTTTCTGGCTGCAAAGCCTGATGTTCTTTAAAACTACCCTGTTAATTAATGTAGTGATTCCCAAACTTGGCCACTCATCAAATCCCCTGAGGTACTTTGTAAAAATACCGGTTCCTGGATCTATTCAGGATACTGAATCAAGTTAATATAAAGGATATCATTTTTAAGAGCACACTTAAGGGTTAGTATCTAGTAAACACCCATGAGATTGCATGGGGAATGGAGGGTACACGATCAATGCATTCTTACTGTTTAACACAAAAAATACTTCTAAGATTCTTATTTTATCAACATTGATAAACCTTCAGTCAGTATACAACATATTTTAATTAAAATATACATGATAGTCTGAAATGTGGCATCTTTTGTAGTAGTTCTGTTATAAAAGTGTGCTTGTTAATTAGTAGTTCTGGTATTATTTCACCATCTGATCATCTTGTAAAGTGCTTATTTCTACATATGGTCATTTCATTTTTGCTAAATGGGCACTCTATAAAAAGTAACATTTTCTAGAACACCTGCTAACATGACATTTCTGTGAAAATAAACGTATTATTGCTAATATTTTCCTCCAAGCTTGGCAAAATTGCATAAACTTACTGAAAACCTACATATTAATTTTAGCTTCATTTAATTTTTGAGATATTATTTCTGATTTTGAATTAGATGTAATCATGAATTAAATAGAATTACTTGGATTACCAACCAACCAGTTTCTCATATATATCAAGGTTATAGTTTAAACATGTTCTGTAGCAAGAAATTGTTTCCAGAGCACAATGATGAATTATGGCTTTATTTACAGTTCTATATTTTTAAAAAATATTTTTATTGATTTCAGAGAGGAAGGGGGGGAGAGAGAGAGAGAGAGAAAGAGATAGGGATAGGCTGCTCCCTGCACGCCCCACACTGGGGATAGAGCTCACAACCTGGGCATGTGCCCTGACAAACCCTGACCTCCTAGTACAGTGGGGCCTTGACTTACGAGTTTAATTTGTTCTGAGACCGAGCTCGTTAAGGAGCTCATTAACTCAAATTACTCTATCAACTCAATGCAAAAAATCGGCCGAGAGACAGCTGGTATCTCAAAAAACTCGTTAGTCGGGACACTCGTAAGTCAAGGCCCCACTGTAGTTCATAGGTCGATGTTCAGTCACTGAGCCAAGCAGGCCAGGCTTTACACTTCTATTAACATGACTAATCAAGAGTTAAGTAAGATTTTTTTCCTGCTGAAGGGGAACTGAGTATGGATCTTTAAAAAACATTTTTAAGATCTCAGTAAACACATTTTTTCATTTGTGGTGGCCATAGTCAATACAATGCTTTTTAAAAAAAAGTGATTAGTCCTTACAGTAGAGAAGAATAAACCAAACTCTGGTCCAGGACCACATAAGCATGTTTCAGAGGGGATTTTTCCTGTAGTTGAGAGGGCTAAATGACATCAAATTCTCTTTCATCTCGAGATTCTGTGGTTTTTAATTGTGACTTTATTTCTGCACTGACCTAAATATGTCATTAGCCAAGCACTTCATGGAAGTTTCTAAAAATTTGTATAACATCTTAATCTGTTGTGTGTTAATAACTAATGAAGTGCCCTGATCGATGTTTCTCTCTTGTCGTTGTTTCTAATTCTATCCCTCTCCCTTCCTCTCTGTAAAAAATTAATAAAATATATTAAAAAAATAACATGAAGATATATGGACTCTAATTAGTACTTTTGTGGCGAAATGGCACCAGAATGTTACTGGTGATTGAACTTCGGTTCAGCAACCTCGGCACTTGAGCTTTGGCTAAGAAAGAATTCAGAGCCAAGACTCAAATACAAGGAAAAGTTTATTTAGAAAGTCACAGAGGGCCAGGCTGGAGTGGCTCAGTTTGTTGAGTGTCATCCCATGCACTGGAAATTGCTGGTTGGATTACCAATCAGGGTACATGCCTGGGTTGGGTGTTTGACCCCCAGTTGGAGAGTGTACAGAAGGACACTGATGTTTCTCTCTCGCTTCAATGTTTCTCTCTCTCTGTCTCAGCATGCCCTTGGGTGAAGTTTAAAAAATAAATAAATTAATTAAAGTTAAAAAAAAAAGGCACAGAGGTAGAGGAAGTGAGCTGTGGAACAAGTGAGCCAGTTGGGCTGTGTGGGCTCAGGAAATAAGTTACAGAGGCAAAAAATGGGCCCTTGGAACTTAGGAGAAAGAAAGCAAGGATGTACATGCCTGGGGGGAAGGAGAGGGCAAAAGGCGAGGGTGCAAACCGAGTCCTCCATCCTGAGGGTTTTTATTTGCTCTCTAAAGGCAGAGATCTTAGGTTAGAGTGGGCACTAACCTAAGGGGTGGGCAACCCCTGGCATGCGTGCCAAACATGGCACGCCAGTAACTTTTGCTAGCACGCGAAACCCTCTCATAATCTTCCATTTACAATTTTTGTGAACATTTGAATGACTTAAATGTTAAACAACAAGGAACTGGCAAGACACTTGATGTTATGTTTGGTTACATAAAGGCTTTTGAAAAGGAACTGGAAGTCTTTAAGAGGGATGTGGATGGTGAGAGATTTAGATATTTCCCAAACCTCAAGAGGCACATCAAAGACCTCCCAAAAGATGACCGAACAGACTGTCAAAGCCTTCAAAAGCTGTTTTTAAACATCATCGAGTCAACTATTGAGCAGTTCTTCTCAAGATTTGCGAAATTCAGAGAACTGGAAGAGACAGCACAATTCATGAGGTTTCCAGACAGCATGAAACTGGAGGAACTAAACTTACAAATGTTTTCATGGATAGACATGGCTGACTTTGAAATGCAGTTGATTGAATTTCAGAGTAGCTCAATTTGGAAGCAGAAATTTATTGACCTTAGAGTTGACTTGGAAAACATTGAAAAAAAGCGATTAGAGATAGGAGTACCAGAGGGAAGTGTCGAAAACGAACTATTGAGGACTTGGAATGCCATTCCAGAAAATTTTTTCTGTTTAAAAAACTTTGCAACAGCGTTACTCTCCATGTTTTCATCCACATACGCGTGTGAATCTTTGTTCTCAGTGATGAATTTTGTTAAGTCTTGTAATAGGAGTAGCCTGACAGATGAAAGTAGTAGCTCATGCATATCTCTGAAGGTCACGAAATAGAAACCTGATGTAAAATCTCTGTCCTCAGTGATGCAGCAGCAAAAGTCCCACTGATAATATCAAACGGAGTCATAAAGTTTTCTGTCAGACTATCAGTGTACATGTAAACATTAGAAAATGAATGTATTTTTCATCATCATATACTGTGTTTTTGTCACTCGAATGAATTTTATTATTTCTTCAAGGTTCTTCACATACGTACACCTTAAGAGATATCAAGTAGGCGTAACATGTTCTCAAAAAATTAGGGTTGGCACGCAGAAGAACTTTGAGTCAGAGATTTTGCTGGTTTTGGCACGCACTCACAAAAAGGTTGCCCACCCCTGTCTTAGGGAAAATCCCAGGGGAGGATCTCAATGGAATATTCATCAGCTTTCCAGGTGTTGTTCTTTCAGGGTTGTGGTTCCTACTTATTGGTTGGTGCCAGGGTAGGGGGTCATCAGTCATCACATCTGGTCCTACAGTCACCATGGCATGTGTGGTGCCACCTTTCCCCCCTTCCCCATACCCCCTCTGTTAGCCTTGCTGCTTTTCTGGGCCTGGAACTGAAACACAACTGAGGCCTGGTTTGACCAAAACTCTGTCAATAGACCCGAGATTTTATTCTTAAGGTTATTTGATGTGGGTCAGAACCTCATTGTCCTGAGGGATTAATGCTTAAGGAGTGATCATGCAAGAGCTCGCATGGAAGTCCTTTGAGGCTCTTCTCCGGCTCCTGTGTTTCTCCTCTAAGGGAGTCGACCACATGACTAGCGACATGCAGGGGAGGAAAGTCAGGGGAGGGTCTGAACAGCACGACATCGATATGACAGTCGGGGTCTAAATCTCAAGAACAGCAATACCCTAGGGGAGGAGAGGTCATCCTGGGGGTGAGGTCCTTGTTTTCCCAGTTTTGCCCATTGCTAGGCATCTGGGGCTTTCCACCCTGGTGATAGTCCATACCAGGCCTATGCTCTTGCTCTGCTCACGTCTGTCTGTGTACTACAGTACCAATTTACACAAATATAGAGAGAGAAGCACAACATTATACATTTGTTCACATTACATTTGTTCACATTACATTTCATCCTAATAACTATATAGATTAAAAATATATTTCTTAAAACAATAATTTCCTTAGGTACTGCATTCATTATATATTCTAATAATCCTCAAGATTTTCTTCTATATAAAAGTTATTTTTTTCATGAGATATTTTAAAATCAGAGGCATTGTTTTAGTTGTTGCTTTGAAATGTTGATTTGAGCAGTGTAAGTTGCCAAATATTTTTGCAACCACTAACATCCGTTATTTAGACATCATGCAGAGACAATTGTTATAGTTATACTTTCATTTAAATTTGAATAGTTTAAATGTATTGTTCTGACAATAAAATTTTCTAAAGCTTTTATTAGTTTGTCACATGAAAATGTTAATAGGTTAATATAACTTTCTGACATGTTACGTACCATGGTGTTTTAGCCATTCTTTGGCAAGAATATACAGACAGTCTGACTATAATTCTCATGAAAAGGGCAAGAAGGGGAAAGTGATGCTTTAGTTTGGGTTTGGCTTGCTAGTTGGCTTCATTACCTGGAACCTTGGATAACAGTGTTCAGAATTGTTAAACCCCTTTTATTGTTTGATATGTATGCCCTTTAATTTTATAACCAACAGTACATTTGAATTAGGATGCAGTGTATTTATTTACCGTTTTTAAGTGCAGTTCAGTGACATTAAGTACATTCACATTGTTGTGCAACCATCGGCCACCATCTATTTTCAGAACTTTTTCTTCATCCCAAACAGAAACTTTGTACCCGATAGTACTCCCAACCCCACTCCTGGCAACTACCATTCTACTTTCTTTTCTCTATGAGTTTGACTGTTCTAGATACCGCCTGTAAGTGGATTCATGCAGTACTTAACCTTCTGTGTCTGGCTTATTTCACTTAATGTCTTGGAGACATTCAATCATTTTGTAGCATGCATCAGAATTTAATTTCTTTTTAAGGCTGAGTAATATTCCATGCTATATATACCACATTTTGTTTATCCATTCATCCATCTATGGGCCTTTGGGTTGTTTCCACTTTTTGGCTATTGTGAAAATGCTGTTGTGAGCATTGGTACACAAATATCTGCTCAAGTTCCTGATTTCAACTCTTTTGGGTGTTCATCCAGAAGTGGAATTTCTGGGTCATATGGTAATTTGATGGTTAACTTTTTGAGGAACTGCTGTTCTGTTTTCCAAGGATGATACTATTATTGTCATCATTTAAGTTGAGGAAACAGGCACAGAGAGACTCAGCCATTTGCCCGAGATCTCACAGCTAGTATGTAGAAGAGCCAAGTTTGAGCCTAGATGTCTAGCTCCAGGGCCAGTGCTCTCAATCAGATTACTATACCTACTGTCTCTGCTGTGTCACTTTTAGCAATAACAGAACATTATGCTCTCCTAATTGGGGAAGATTGGCTGATATCAATCTTTTGAGAATTGGACTATATCAAACCAGTATTTTTCTTCCTAATATTTCCCTTTTGGGGTTGATTTTTTTTACATGACTAAGTTGTTATAATTTGTACTCTTAAAACTTTTCCAGAACAGTTCTAGATAATTATACAGGAAAGTCTTTAGCATTAGTCTACAAAATAAAAACAACAATGAAAGGACACTAACATAGTATATTATTAACAAGAAGCCTGACTCAAGAACTGTCATTACAAAACTTAGAAACATTTCCTTTAAAAAGATATTCTATACGTTGGCTGTTTCACTAGCATTTCCCAATGCTGTTTACTTTAGGCATCTGTGTAAAAATGCATCTGATGCTATACACTTAAACCAAAGTACCCCTAGAAATCTACACTAATAAAAGAGAAACATGGTAATTAGCATACGACTGCTACCCTTCCCATTGGCTAATCAGCATATCCTTATGCAAATTAACTGTCAGCCAAGATGGCGGCCGGCAGCCAGGCAGCTGGAAGCGAACATGAGGCTTGCTTGCTCCAGTGACTGCAGACTGCAACGTTCCCCGCCTGACTTGCCGGCCTCTGAGCTACAACTCTAAGAAACTATGTTGCAAATATAGAAGCTAAACAAAACCCCAGAAAAAAGCTTTCAGCCAGCCGGGATCTCAGAGCTAGAGTTATACATTGTTTCGATTATAGTAGCGGAAGCCTCAGAGCTAGAGCCAGAGCTAAAGCTGGCCCAGAATAAAAAAAAAAAAAAAAGAAAAAGAAAAAAAGGAGTGGTTGGGAGCTTCAGTCAATTGCCAGCCTGAAAGCAGCCCTCAGCTCCTCACCCAGACTTGCCAGGCACCCCAGTGGGGACCCTCACCCTGATCCAGGACACCCTTCAGGGCAAACCAGCCGGCCCCCGGCCTCTATCCTATATAGTAAAAGGGTAATATGCCTCCCAGCACCGGGATCAGCAGA
>NW_005871634.1:110005-136703 GCF_000147115.1 Myotis lucifugus
CAGGGGGCAGCCCCCAACCCCCCTGATCCCCTTGGGCTTCTGTGTGTGACAGGGTGCGGCGCCCCAACCCCCCCCCCCCCCCCGCCCACAGGCCCTGCTCTGTGTGTGACAGGGTAGAGCCATAACCTCACCATTGGCACTGCCCTGAGTGTGACAGTGGCGGCGCCCCAACCCCCTGATCCGTCCTGCTGTGTGTGTGACAGGGAGCGGTGCCCTAACTCCCCTATCGGCCCTACTCTGAGTGACAGGGGGGAGCTCCTCAACCCCCTGATGGGCCCTGCTCTGTGCGTGACAGGGGGCAGCTCCCCAACCCCCTGATGGGCCCTGCTCTGTGCATGACAGGGGGGAGCTCCCCAACCCCCGTGATGGGCCCTGCTCTGTGCGTGACAGGGGGCAGCGCCCCAACCCCCAGGGGCAGCGCCCCAACCCCCTGATTGGCCCTGCAGGGTACGGAGCCCCAACCCCCCTGATGGGCCCTGCTCTGTGCGGGGGCAGTGCCCCAACCCCCTGATTGGCCCTGCTCTGTGCGTCACAGGGGGTGGCGCCGCAACCTCCCCATCGACCCTGCCTTGAGTGTAATAGGGGGCGGTGCCCCAACCCCCCAATCAGCCCTACCCTGAGCGTGACTGAGGGTGGCATCGCAACCTCCCAATCCACCCTGCTCTGTGCATGACAGGGGGCGGTGCCCCAACTCCCCTATCAGCCCTGCTCTGAGCCCGACCAGGGGCTGCACCTAGGAATTGGGCCTGCCCTCTGCCACCCAGGAGCAGGCCTAAGCCAGCAGGTCGTTATCTCCCTAGGGGTCCCAGACTACGAGAGGGCACAGGCTGGCCTGAGGGGCCCCCCCTTCCCCCCCCAGAGTGCACAAATTTTTGTGCACAGGGCCTCCAGTACAGTATAAAAGCCCTAAGCCCTTAATATCTCCCCTTAACTTGTGTGGCAGATTAACATATAATAGCCATTTCCTTTTAACATGTACTGATTCCTAGGGGATTCAGAATACCTTACATCATTAAGTATGATGTTCTTCATGGTTTAAAAAATATATATTTTTATTCTTTTCAGAAAGGAGAGGAGAGAGAGATAGAAACATCGATGATGAGAGAGAATCATAGATCGGCTTCCTCCTAGGGATCAAGCCTGCAACCTGGTCATGAGCCTTCAACAGGAATTGAACCATGACCTCCTGGTTTATGCCGGCCCAGCTGGGTCTTTGTGGGTTTTTCATAAGTACCCTGTTGAGGAAGTTCCCTTTCATTCCTAGTTATTTGAGTGTTTTATCATAAAACAATGTTGAATTTTGTCAAATACTTTTTTTTTGTCAATTGATATGATCATGTGGGTTTTTTTTCCCTGTATTCTATTAATGTGGTATGTTACATTGATTGATTTTCATATGCATTCCTGGGATTAATCTCATTTGGTCATGGTGTATAATCCCTTTTATATGTGGCTGGAGTTGATATGCTATTTCCTTGAGGATTTTTGTGACTATATTCATAAGGGATATTGGTTATAGTTTTCTTCTGATGTCTTTTTTTTTTTTTTGTATCAGGGTAACATTGACCTTATAATATGCATTGGGAAGTATTTCCTCCTCTTCGATTTTGGATGAGTTTGTAAAGGATTCAGTTAATTCTTTAATCTATACACTTTAGATGTGGCACCATATATCTGTTTGCATCTTAAATTTATGATTAGGAGCATATGTCACAAAAATACATTCAACAAAAAACAAGTGGAGACATGTTCTACACTGTGATATGTAACTTGCACTTTCAATATTGGAAAAGTAGAATAGAAGGCACATAAAGAAATCTGATGAGATTGCTTTTCTCTATTGATTAATTGCAGGATAAATAAGGACCTGTTGTTAAGCTATTTTATAGCAATTTTTACCCTTTGAGTATAGGTACATTAACAAATGATGGAAGGCATGAAATAATGGCAATATATTTACCATATACAGTAGTATTTTGGAAATTTTTACTCTCTCTCTCCTATACTAAGGCTTTTGAGAATATTTCTACCACACAGGTTTTCTGGTCAATAGTTAAGTAACTTGGCTTTGGAAAGGTAAGATTGGGAATGGGAATTATCATAGAGCTGAGAATTTTTTGGCTATTATTAATATTTTAAAACATTATTTTGCTACAAAAATTTTAAGCAAACATTTCATATTGGAATCATTTGGCAAGAAAATAAATGTCTGGAAACCTACCCTTAAGTTATTTAGATGCTTCCAAAGAAAATGTTTATTTTACAGGGACACATTTGATTTAAAGCCAGTATATGCATTGGTTTCTTTACACCTCAGAACTTATTGATGACGATAAGTGAGGAATCACTGTGCTAAGCTAAACTTAGAAATTCATCTTTCACTTTAATCAAGTAAAACTAAATTTTAGATGGCTCAGCCGATGCGGCTCAGGGTTGAGCTGACTCATGCACCAGGAGGTTGCTAGTAACCCAGGGCGAGGGGGCCCATGCAGGAGGCAGCTAATCGATGTTGAGGTCTCTCACTCATCCATGTTTCTATCTCTTTCTTCCTCTCAGTTCCTTTCTCTCTAAAGTCAATAAAAACATATTAAAATAAAGAAATGAAGTTTTAAAAAATAAAATAAATTTTGGATGGATCAGAGTAAATATATTCTTATTTGTAGAAGAAAAAATGATTGACTATTCATCAGACATTCAGAAAAAGGATGATTTTTTTCCTCCTTGTTTTTTTAAAGAATAGGTTTCTTTTTCTTCCCTCTCTCTCTCTTCTGTTTTTTTTTTTTTTCAAAAATAAATGGAAGTTGTAATGTGTTCTTCCCACAACCCATTGAATTGTCTTGCATATACACTGGGGGCGCACATCTATTCTGTATTTAGACAAAAATGAAACATTAGAATAATTCCCCTCTAAAGAATTTTTGGATAAAATGAACATCATTTGTACTTGACTTAGGAATGTGACATTAGCACAGTATAAGAAAGTGTACTAGAGCTTTGCGGTAGGCTGCCTTGGGGTGGTTTTCTATCAGCAGCAGTGGAAATATTCACAACTCCGATCGAGACTTGGACTGACCATCCTCTGATATTCTTGCTAAGATCCTAACTCAGGAACAGCCGAGTGGAGAGATGCACAGGGCCAAGTAGGAGGGGAGGGGCGTGGAACTTCCACGGGCTCTCTGGGTGCGATACTCCTCCAGGACCTCCACTTGTTCACCAACCCAAAAGCTCCTCAAAGGATATGTTTCTAAACTTTATAAGATAAGGAATCTCAACAGCTGTGACTACCTAAGAATGAAAGATAATGGACTTTAAAGATATTCTTAAATTTAAAAAGCAGGTATCAGCTTTGTGCACTGGCAGTGTTCCAACCAGTGAGATCTTCCCTAGGTACTATCATGAGTAATAAGGACCTTTCCAGTGCCTCACACAAATTCAAATGTATTCAACTTATTCTATTTCATTTAGATAAGAAGACAATACACAAGGGTGAATTGTGCAAGATGGATCATCCTATATAATAAAAGGCCAGAGGCGTCATGACCGAAACGACCAGAGACCAGGCCACCATGGCCCCTCGTGGGCTGGCCCCGCTCCCAAGCAAGCGGTTAGGGGCAATCAGGCAGGCAGGCAGAATGGTTAGGGGAGATCAGGTAGGCAGGCCAGCGATTAGGGGTGATCAGGTAGGCAGACTAGTGATTAGGGGTGATCAGGTAGGCAGACTAGTGATTAGGGGTGATCAGGTAGGCAGACTAGCGATTAGGGGTGATCAGGTAGGCAGACTAGCGATTAGGGGTGATCAGGTAGGCAGACAAGTGGTTAGGGGCAATCAGATAGGCAGGCCAGCAGTTAGGGGAGATCAGGTAGACAGATGGCCCCTCACCAGGCTGGCTTTGTCCCCAAGCAAACAATTAGGGGCGATCAGGCAGGCAGGCAAGTGGTTAGGGGTGATCAGGTAGGCAGGTGAGTGGTTAGGGGCGATCAGGTAGGCAGACGGCCCCTCACAGGGCTGGCCCCACCCCCCAGCAAGCAGTTAGTGGTGATCAGGTAGGCAGGCAAGTGAAAGATGGAGGCCTAGGCCAACCAAGCCATCGCACCCCAGCCTGTCACCTGCAGAGGGAGGCCACCAGTGGCAGGGGAGGGGGGGGCAGCGCTGCACAGATGGCAGGCAGTGACAGTGGTGAGGGTGGGGCCAGCTGCCTGCAGCCTGGGGAAGGAAAGCCCCAATAGGCCCTGATCTCGGGCCAGGCCTAGGGGACCGAGGGTCCCGGATTGTGAGAGGGCGCAGGCCTGGCTGAGGGACTCCCTCAAGTGCATGAGTTTTTGTGCACCAGCCTCTAGTTAAAGAATAATTATAACAATGAAAAATCAGAAACAACCTAAATGTCTACAATTTGGTGTTTGGTTAAATAAATTATGATAAAGCTCTATAATACAATGCCAGTCACTAAAATGATAATATAATATTTTTGAGAGTGAAAGACACTTAGTTTATTGAAAAATTGGATTACAAAAAGACAAGAGTAATTAACTGTGGTAGGATTTGAAGTGATCTTTACTGAATCTAAACTCTTCCATATCCTTTTCTTCCTCCAGTAATCATGATGATCAGAAAGGATATAAGACCATTTTTTATTTTAGAAAAAACGAATCCAAACTGACCTGGAAAATCGTTTGCACTTATTATGACACAGGTTAAGTCTTTTAAAAAAATCTTATTATTGAAAGTATTACATGTCCTGGCCGGTTTGGTTCAGTGGATAGAGCGTCGGCCTTCAGCCCAAAGGATCCCGGTTTCGATTCCTGTCAAGGGCACGTACCTCGGTTGCAGGCTTCTTCCCGGCCGGGCCCACGTCAGGACATGTGCAGGAGGCACCAGTTGATGTGTTTCTTTCACATCGATGTTTCTCTCTGTCTTTCCCTCTCTCTTCCACTCACTCTTAAGGATCAGTTGGAAAGGTATCCTCAGGTGAGGATTAAAAAAAAAATTATTAAATATGTCTCCCATTTTTCCTCCATCGACCCCTTCCAGCCTACTGGTTAAGTCTTTATTATTTAAAGAGCGCAAAAAATTTAAGAAAAAAAATGGAGGAACTTATGGAGAACATGAACAGATAATATATAACAGAAAATAGAGGTGATAAACCTATGGATCATTATTCAGATTCATTTGTAATCAAAGCAGTGTAGATTACAATGAGATGGCATTTATTTTTACTTGTTAAATCAGCAAAAGTTGTTCACTGCCATGTAAGAAAAATTAATATCAATAATTGTAGGATATTCCTTTGGTACTATTAAAAATGGAAGATTATGGAGATTATGTTGCAGCCTGGAAAAAACATAACAGTTGAGTGAAATAATTAGGAATTAAAGTTTTTAAACTAGTTAGGTGGGATAGGGAATGAGAGAGAGCAGGATCCCTCAAGTGAGAAAAATCTGGATTCAGTCCCACTCTGCCACTTAGTAATTCTGCAGTCTTGGGCCAGTGTACGAACCTCTCTGAACTTGGATTTTTTTTTCTAAAAATGAGATGCTTACCTCTCTGATTGTAAATGTAGACATAGCACCTGACCAGAAGCTGATATAGTGTTCATTCAGTAAGTTTTTGTTGAATGAATGAATGTGGTTACTAAGTGCTATATGTAACAGGTGTGTATGGAGAAAGATTAGAGGACAATACAGGAAAATGATGGTGCTTATGTAGGGTAAAGGGACTATGAGTTAATTGACATTTTCCCCATTTTCTATAATTTGATGGTATTTATAATTAAAATAATTATCTAAACTCATACTTTTAAAAATCTTTTCCTTTTGGGTGTCCTATTGTACTTATTATTTGAAAAACAAATCTTGAGACTTGATTGCATTTAAAATATTATTTCAAACACCTTGGTGTCCACCTCAACCCCTTTCTTTCTCTCTGCACCTTACATCAAACCTATCAGCAAATCTTGTGGCTCTACCCTTTAAAGTATATACCTGAAACCCTACCATTTCTCACCACCTTCACTGCTACCATTCTGGTACAAGTCACCATCAGTCTCTCACCTGGAATACTGCAATAGCCTCCTCTCTGGCCTCTTTGACTCCACCCTTGTTCCTTTCCAGTATATGTATTGATTTTTAGAGAGAGAGGAAGGGAAAGGGAGAGAGAGAAACATTGATTTACTGCCTCCCACATACCGCCTACCAGGGATGGAGCCCACAAGCCAGGCATGTCCCCCAACTGGGAATTGAACTGGCAATCTTTCAGTGCACGGGACAGTGCTCAACCAATGGAGTCACACCAGCCCGGGCTCTAGTATATTCTTAACACAATAGCCAAAGTGAATATAAGCCAGGCCATGTCACATCACTGCTGAGAAACCTGCAGTGATTTCTCATCTCATTGAAAGTAAAAGACACAATCCTTAATGTAGCCCCTGTATAGAATCTGTCTTCCACCCCAAAACTCATCTTTCTGACCTTATTTCTTGTCATTCTGCTTTTCTGTTCTCTCTGCCTAAAAATTATTCCTGCAGTTATTTATAGGGCTCTTTCCCCTCCTTTGGTTTGCATTGATGTCAACTTACCATCAAGTAGGCCTCCCCAAGCCATCATACCACCCTTTTCCTCCACCAGCACCCCTAGGACTCTTCACATCCCTTCCCTGCTTTATTTTTTCCAGCACCATTTGTCTTACACTTAATCTTTTACCAAATATGTGTAAGCTTATGTATCTCCCCCAATAAAAAATCCCAGGGAGTCCTAGCCAGTTTGGCTCAGTGGATAGAGCGTCAGCCTGGGACCAAAGGGTTCTGGGTTCGATTCTGGTCAAGGGCACATACCTTGGTTGCAGACTTCCCGGCCTGGGCCCTGGTTGGGGTGCACATGGAAGGCAACCAATCGATGTGTTTCTCTCACATCGATATTTCTCTCTCCCATTCTAACATCAATGGAAAAATATCCTCGGGTGAGGATTAAAAAAGTCTCATGGAGGCAGAGATTTTTTGTTCCTTGCTATAACCTGAGCACCTAGAATAGTGTCTAGTACATAGTAGGTACTCCATAAATAGTTATTAAATAAATTACTTTTTTTTTAAAATATATTTTTATTGATTTTTTATAGAGAGGAAGGGAGAGAGATAGAGAGTTAGAAACATCGATGAGAGAGAAATATCGATCAGCTGCCTCCTGCACATCTCCTACTGGGGATGTGCCCGCAACCCAGGTACATGCCCTTGACCGGAATCGAACCTGCTAGAATAGTGTCTAGTACATAGTAGGTACTCCATAAATAGTTATTAAATAAATTACTTTTTAATTGTCTCAAAACCAGTTGTTGCTTTTGTATGCTTCCCATCCCCCAACTTCAGCCCTCAAGTGTAGGAAAAGCAAGGCAGGTGGGCAACTAGTGCACCCCAGTCAATATCGGTGACACTGATTCCTTGGCCTCTCAGGCTACGCTTGAGATAGAGGATAGGGTGTGTGGGAAATGTTCTATATCTTCATCTGGGTGGTGGCTCCATGACTAAATACTTATGTAAAAACTCATGAAGCTGTGCATTTAAGATTAGTGCACCTTTGGTACTAAAAAGGTCTAAAAAAAGTTTGTTCCCTTCTTTGAGATCGCCCGAGGAAGTTAAACATGCTAAATGACACATGAAGACGATTAGGAAAGAGTTCTGCATATTCTTTCTTATTGAGAATTTGTAGTTTATTGAAATTTTTCTGTTGAATTCAAAATTAAAGTAAAATAATTTTTATTTACTTTGTCTTTTACAGAGTTAGTAGTAGCAGACTTGCAAAGAAAAGTCAGAGAGGCGTTTGAAGTGTTTGACCATGAGCTGAATAATACAGTGGATGTGAGGTTTGGAAATATTTTTTTTCTTCTTATTCTAAATTACTGATATAATTCATAAAATAGAAGAGGGCTCTTTTTTCTTTTTTAAACATTCCTTGGATTTATCATGCTATTTTAAGTATTTATGTTGTGGTGCCCTGTAAAAGGTCTTTTTGCTAACTACTGCTTCAGATCCATACTATTTCTTATTCTTTATAGTCTGGTGAAAAGAATATATCTACATTGCCTGTTCCAAACTAATTCTGTGAGTTAGAGAAACTCTACTGTAGCAGTAGTGCTAGACACAAAGTTGGCATTCAGTAAATATTTGTTGAGTGAATGAATAGATTTATTTTAAAACTAGAGGCCCAGTGCATGAAAATTCATGCCCTGAAGGGGGGTCCCTCAGCCTGGCCTGCCTCCTCTCACAGTCTGGGAGCCCTCAGGGGTGGGAGGCGACCCGGCGATCAGGGGAAGGCGAAGCCCCATCACACCTCTGCTGCTGCCACAGTTGGCAGCGCAAGCCTTGGCCTGCCCTGGTTGCCTGAGCCTTGGGCAGCCCTGGGCAGCTGGGCAGCTGCCATTCAAGGCTTGCCTGCGTCTCGGGCTGGCCCTGGCTGGCTGGGAGGCTGAGGGGACTGGGGGTCTCCGGAGGCAAGCACACGGAGCAGCTGGGCCCACCTGGGCCATCTTTGAGGACGGGGCAGTCAATTAGCATATTCCCTCCTTATTGGCTGTGGGCACCACCATCAGCCACAGTGGGTAGAGGGGAGCCCAGGTATTGTGTCTGCCACAGCCAGTGGGTTTTCCATCACTGTGTGCAACATGAGATGCCTTGCTGCTTCCCACCAGCTCCCAGGGGCAATTCTGAGGTCTGGAATCGGACTTCCTGAGTTCCAGGCCTGGCTTTGTGACTGTGAGTGACTTACTGATGCCCTCTGGGCCTCAGTTTCCATATTCCCCTCATAGGAGTATTTGACACAGCAGGGTTAGGAGACCCCTGTGTGTCCCAAGGAACCTTTCAGGGGTCTGTGAAGTCTAAACTATTTTCATAATAAATCAAAGACAGTATTTGCTACTTTCAATCTCATTTTTTTTTTCACAAGTGTGTATGGAGTTTTTTAAAAGCTACATGTTATGTGATATTGCAACATATTGAATGCAGAACCAGATAGTAGAATTCAGGTGTCTTCTATTAAGCCAGACATGAAAGAGACTTGCAAACATGTAAAACAGCCATTCTCCTAATTAAAGTTATTTTTTGGTTTGGAAAACGTAGTTTATTTTCATGAAAATTATGTTATTAATGTAAACACAGAATGGGTTTTTAAATGGTTCTTTCTAAATAAAGTAATAATATTTTTAAAATTTGATGTTTGATCTCTAATGCGGTACTTATAGATAAATATAACTCATATTAACAAACTCTTTGAGGATCTCAGTAATTTTTAAAAGTGTAAAGGGGAACTGAGATCCAAAAATTTGAGAACTGCTATTGTCAATGGGCATTTTTATTATTTTATTTATTTATTTATTTAAAATATATTATTATTGATTTCAGAGAGGAAGGGAGAGAGAGATAGAAACATCAATGATGAGAGATAATCATTAATTGGCTACCTCCTGCACTCCCCCTACTGGGAATCAAGCCCACAACCCAGGCATGTGCCTTTCACTGGAATTGAACCCAGGGCCCTTCAGTCCACAGGCTGATGCTCTATCCACTGAGCCAAATGGACTAGGGCAGTCAATGGGCATTTTTAAAACTCTTAGAACATTTTTAGTTTGTGACAAATTTGCTTGGGATTTAATGCTTAGAACAATATTAGGTATTATTATTTAATTTATTCCACTTTATATTCTTGTGGTAAATAATTTAGATTTAGTTTTTCTCTATTTAATCTGGGTTAACAATATTATATTGTACATACAAAATTCTCATAAGACCTTTTTACTTATTTCTGTTTTGATATTTTAAGTTCTGAAACAGTTCATTTTCCTTGTTAAATAGTTTTGAAAGTTGAGGTATATTTTCAAAATCATTATTTAGGAGCAGTTTTATTTTGCCTCATACAAAACATAGGACATAATATATTTTGACTTACATACATTTTCCTGTTCTGTGTTCAGATTTAAATCAATAATATTGATTGAAAATTAAGGTTTTGAATAGACAGTATATTTATGTGGGATAAAATTCAAAAGGTAGAAAAAATATATAGTGACAGGTCAGTCTCTTCACCTCTAACTCCTGGCTATCCATTTCACCTTTCTAAAGGCAAGATTTGTTATAAGTTTCTCTGATTCTTCTAGGGATTGTCCATGCAAATACAAACAATACATACAAATGTGTGTGTGTATGTATGTATTTTTATTATAAATATATATAACATAAAATTTAACATTTTAAAACCTATTTAAAAGTTTAATGTCTGATTCAGTTTGGAAAATTATACACACTGGTTATGCAGTTTATTTCTTTAAAACATTAAAAAAGTTCAGTTAACAGCTGACAACTGTATTGTTAGTTTTAGGTGTACAACATGGTGATTAGACATTTATATAACTTATGAAGTTATTGCCTGCATAAGTCTAGTACTCATCTGACACCATTATTAGTTGTTACAATACTAGAGGCCTGGAGCACAAAAATTCGTGCACTCGGGGGGTCCCTCAGCCTGGCCTGCGCCCTCTCGCAGTCTGGAACCCCTTGGGGGATGTCCACCTTCTGGCTTAGGCCCTAAGCTGGCAGTCAGACATCCCTCTGGCAGCCTGTGAGCCCTCGGGGGATGTCCGACTGTGGCTTAGGCCCAGCGAGCAGGGCTAAGCTGCAGTCAGACATCCATAGTGGTGCTGAGGAGGCGGGAGAGGCTTCTGTCACTGTGCTCGCAGCCATCAGCTCGGCTTGTGGCTGAGCAGAGCTCCCCCTGTGGGAGCGCACTGACCACTAGGGGACAGCTCCTGCATTGAGCGTCTTCCCCCTAGTGCTCAGTGTGCATCATAGCGAACGGTTGTTCCCGGTCGTTCTGCTGTTAGGGTCAATTTGCATATTACCCTTTTATTATATAGGATTATCGACTATATTCCCTATGCTGTACTTTTCATCCATGTGACTATTTTTATAACTGGTGATTTGTACTTCTTAATCTCTTCCTCTTTTTTGCCCACCTCCCCAAACTCTGTATCTATGAGTTTGTTTCTTTTGTGTTTGCTTTAGTTTGTTTTTTAGATTCCATATATAAATGAAATCATATGGTATTTATCTTTCTATAAATTTAACATTTTAACCATTTTAAGGATACAGTTCTCTGGCATTAAGGACATTCACATTACTGCCATATATCTCCAGAGTTTTTCATCTTTCTAAACTGAAACTCTGTACCCTTTAAACCAGCGGTCGAAAACCTTTCAGACCTCATGGACCACCAGTGTTTGGGGAACCACTATTTGATGACTGCTACTACAAAGGTTTCCTTAAACCAGCAGTTGCCAACCTTTCAGACCTCACGGACCACAAGTGGTCCGCGGACCACCGGTTTGCCACCACTGCTTTAAACAATAACTCTCCATTTCCCTTCTCCCTAATTCCTGGAAACCACCATTGTACTTCCTATTTCAATGAGTTTGACTATTCTAGGTTCCTCGTATAAGTGGAATCATACAATATTTGTTCTTTTGTGTTTGGCTTATTTCACTTAGCATAATGTTCTCAAGGTTCATCCACATAGTAGCATGTATCAGAATTTCCTTACTTATAAGGCTGTATAATATTCCACTGTGTGTATGTACCATACACATATATTGTTTATCCATCTGTTCATGGACACTGAAATTATTCTTAACTTTTGGCTATTTGAATAATGTGCTATGAACATCAGTGTACAAATATCTGTTGAAATCCCCGCTTTCAGTTCTTTTGGGTATAAGCCCAGAGGTGGAATATCTGGGTCATGATAGTTCTGTTTAATGTTTTAACACCACACTGTATTGTTTCCCAGGAGCTACACCATTTTACATTCCCACCAGCACAACACAAGATGCTTTTTTCCCCAGTTTCTCCACACCCCCTCCATAATTTGTTAGTTTCTAAATTTTGTTTTTTTTCAAATAACCAGTCTAATGGGTATGAAGTGTTAATCTTGTGATTTTGATTTTTATTTCCCTAATGACTCTTGATGTTCAGCATATTTTCATGTACTTATTGGCCATTTTTACATCTTTGCTGCAGAAATGTCTGTTCAAGTCCTTTGCCCATTTTTAATTGGATTGCTGTTTGTTTTTTTTATGTTGAGTTATATGATATATGTATATTTTTAATATAAGTGAGAGACTATGTAAACCTTTTGCATTTTTCACTGGTCAATATATCTGTGATTATTCTTTAAAAAATTTTTTTTATTGATTTTTTAGAGAGAGAGGAAAGGAGAGGGGGAGAGAGAGAAATATGGAAGTGAGAACAAAACATCGATTGGCTGCCTCCCACACACCCCACCCCCTATTGGGGATTGAGCTGGCAACCCTTTGGTACACAAGACGGTGCCCAACCAACTGAGCCACACTGGCCAGGGCTGTGATTATTCTTTATTAATACACTAGAGGCCTGATGCATGAAATTTGTGCAAGGGCCTTGGCCCCAGCCCCCACCCGCTGCCGCTGTGGCTGGGGGCCTCTGCCACGTCTGCCACGGCCCCTGCCTGCTGCAGCTTTGTCTGGAAGGAAGGACTTCCAGAAGGATGTCTGGTCTAATTAGCGTATTATGCTTTTATTATATAGATAAAGAGCTTCCTCATTTATTTGTATGAATGAACCTTAATATATTGAATTAATCTTCCATCAGTGGCTGTTTAGGTTGTTTCAAGACTTTTACTATAATAGTCTATGTTGCAGAGAATGTCACAGAATGCATGTTATTTTGCAAAAGTGAGAATTTTTCTCTAGAATAAATTCTTGGAAATATGTCAAACTGTATGAAGATTTTTGGTAGGTATTGTTATCTTGACAATATATTCTCTCATTTAATTATTTGAGCGTGCCCGTTTCCCCACTCCTGCTTAAATAAAGTTAAAATGTCACACTTCAATTTTTTTTTTTTTTTTTACCAATCTGATACGTGAGAAATAGAAGCTTGGTGTTAATTTTCATTTCTGTAATTGTGGACATCTTTTCATATATCTAAATATGATTTGTATTTCCTTTTGTTTGAACTGGCAGTTCATGACCTTTCCCCATTTTTTTTCCATTTTTTCAATCTCTTTATATATTAAAGATCTTAGCCCTAGTGGATAGAGCGTTGGCCTGTGGACTGAATGGTCCCAGGTTCGGTTTCAGTCAAGGGCACATGCCTGGGTTGCAGGCTCCATCCCCAGTGTGGGGCTTGTAGGAGCAGCCGATCAATGATTCTTACTCATCATTGATGTTTCTCTCTCCCTCTCCCTTCCTCTCTGAATAAATAAAAATATATATAAAAAATAAAAAAGTCAAAGGAAAAAATAATCTTGGGTGAAGATTAACAATAAATAAATAGCCCTGGCCAGTTTGGCTCAGTGGATAGAGTGTCCAGCCTGTGGACTGAAGAGTTCCAGGTTTGATTTTGGTCAAGGGCACATGCCCGGGTTTCGAGCTTGATTCCCAGTGGGGGGCATGCAGGAGGCAGCCAATCAGTGTTTCTCATCATTGATGTTTCTATCTCCCCTTTCTCTCTAAAATCAATAAAAATATATTTAAAAAACAACAAATAAATAAATAAATCCTATATAATAAAGAGGTAATATGCAAATTGACCATCACTCCAACACACAAGATGGCCGCCCCCATGTGGTCAAAGATGACCGCTACAAGATGGTCAGCAGGGGAGGGCAGTTGGGGTCAATTGGGCCAGCAGGGGAGCAGTTAGGCATCGATTAGGCTGGCAGGAGAGTGGTTAGGGTGTGATCAGGCTGGCAGGCAGAAGCGGTTAGGGGCAATTAGGCAGGCAGGCAGGCAGGCGAGCATTTGGGAGCCAGCAGTCCTGGATTGTGAGAGGGATGACCAACTGCCCATTTAGGCCCGATCCCGGTGGGCCATTGACATCCCTCGAGGGGTCCCAGATTGGAGAGGGTGCAGGTTGGGCTAAGCGACACACACCCTCCCCGTGCACAAATTTTGTGCACCGGGCCTCTAGTAGATAAATAAATAAAATAAAACTGGGTGTTGTAAATGTTTCCCTCCACGTCCCGCGTGGTTCAGGGTGCAGGATCTGGAAGAGGAGCCGCACACAAATGAAAGAGAAGAGACAAGAGATAATTTGGAAATGTTGGGGTGCCGGGGTCCAGGCCCAGCGGGCCAGGGGTTCCCAAAGGTGTGGATGGATTCGGCGAAGAATGATTTACACGGAGACAGCGTTCATAGCTCTCTAGCTCTCCTTAGTCTCCGTGGATCTTCCTGTGCCTGGCTGAGGCCACAGAGAGAGATCCCGAGGCAAACTGAGCCTTTATTTTATAGTCAGGTAAACAAGGGGTTACCATAGTTACACAGTTCTTGTGAGTTTCACTTGTTTTGGCCACTTCCTGCACTTCCCTCAGCCCATTAGCTTCCCAGATAAGATCTGGGGAGCTTTATAAGGTCAAGCCTAATTATGCTAAGAGGACTGTGCCCTCTAAGCTGGGACTTGTTTGTGACTTTGCCAATAGGTCAGTCTGAGGCTGAACCCTATATTGGCTCCCCACAACTGGGGGTTTATTCATGCAATGATAGTTCACACATTTGAATGATAGGAATGACAAACTATGGCGATGTGTGTAACTTGGATAAATTTCAAAAAATGTTGTGTTAAAAAATTACAAAAGGAAGAAAACATATGTGAATTTTAAACACACAAAATAATAGTATCTAATGTTTATGAATCCAAAGACATTCATGGTTGTGGTCAACATTCTCTTCAGAATTGTGGTTGTATCTGCAGATGGGGAGAAGGGACAGAGAGTGGGACTTCAGCTGTTTCTGCAGTTTTATTGTTAAGGAAAAAGAAGCTGAAGCAAAATTTGGCAAACTGTTAATATCTGTTAAATCTTGGTATTGGATATATCAGTTACATTTTTCTATACTTTTCCTGAAATATTTCACAATTACACATAGAAATATTTTTTGAAGAGTGGTTTACATCTTGTCTTTTCACTGTCTCACTTTCCAGATGCTTTGTAAAAAATTGGTTTGCTAATATTAGCTTTTTGATGAACTGTAATTAAAAGAATCACTTAAAGTTTTTTTAAAAATATTTTTATTGATTTTAGAGAGAGGAAGAGAGAGGGGGAGAGAGAGAAACAGTGTGAGAGAGAAACATTGATCGGTTGACTCCCTGCACACTCCCAGACCAGGGATTGAACTTGCAACCTGGGTATGTGCCCTGACCAGGAATTGAACTGGCAACTTTTTGGTGCACGGGATGATGCTCAACCAACCGAGGGGGCAAAAGAATCACTTAAATTTGTAAAAAACCATCTTCAATTCTATCTCCTGAAATAACAATTGTTAATGTTAGAAAGCTATCATTCTAGACCTCTTTTTATCTATGTGTACTAGGATAAGTGGATAGAAGGGTAGGGATTTAATAAAAAAGAGAGAAAGGGAAGGAAGGAAAAAGAAACAAGTTATGGAAGAAAGAATTCAGAGGCAGAGGCTGAGATTGGTGGTCTCAGGGAGTGTACTTCCTGGGGCTTCTGGGCATATAATTCCTGTGGCCTCTGGGTGTGTACCCTCTGTGGCTTCCAGGTTCATACTCCTCCAACTGTTCTCCTTAATGTAGAAATAAAATATTGGATTCACTTGAAAAATGTCAGCCCTATTAAGTGTGGGAGACTTAATGCAAATGCATAACAGAGAACAGTTCGTGGCAGTGTCTGCCTTAGCTTTGAAAGGTAGAGGGGATACAAACCAAAACATTGCCGTGTGCTCAGAGGACCACAGGCATATTTGGAAATCTGGCTCCCTCTTCTTTTTCTGTTGGTCGTGTTCTTTGAGGCCAAATAATCTTTAAGTTTCTTCAGGTAATGCAAGTGTATTAAAGGGTATATTTGGAAGTATGACACAAGGAGTAATTATTCCCGATATGCCACCTCCATGACTGTAGTGTGAATGAAAAAGGGGCCACACACTGAACCTGACAAGCTCAGGGAAGCCTGCATCATGGCCTTAAAAACTCAGAGACGGACAGTGACCACATAGGATGGTCTGAAATGAACACTTATTAACTAAAAGTGGGTGGTCATGTCCTAGGCTGGTATCTTCTTTGGCAAAGGTCAGTCTTTACTTAACAGAGCCTGTGTATTGTCTTTTTGCATCTAAAATAACATACTAATATCAGGGTAATTTCTTTTTCCAAACCCCTCAGGACATAATCACTGCTCCAGAGCAGAAAACATGCCCCCCCCCCTCATTGTTATTATATGTTAACTAGAGGCCCAGTGCACAAAATTTGTGCACTCAGGGAAGGGGTCCCTCAGCCCAGCCTGTGCCCTCTCGCAGTTCGGGACCCCTTGCTCCTTACCGCCTGCCTGCAGCGGAGGCTGGAGAGGCTCCCACCACTGCCACTGCGCTCGCCACCTGTGAGTCTGGCTTCTGGCTGAGCAGCACTCCCCCTGTGGGAGTGCACTGACCACCAAGTGGCAGCTCCTGCGTTGAGCGTCTGCCCCCTGGTGGTCAGTGTGCGTCACAGTGACTGGTCTTTCCACCATTCAGTCGATTTGCATATTAGGGTTTTATTATATAGGATTGTTAACTATCCTATACCTGCCTATGTAATAGAAGTATGTGTTTATTTCTTTACTTTTTATCCAATCCCAGATCATTCCCCTCCACCCTTTGTTTTCTCCTGCCTCCCTAATCTATCACCTATGGATTTATGTCCCCCCCTTAGGGGTTCCCCTTTTGATTCTGATGTATAAAATAAGTGGTAAAACTGCCATTTTCCAGAGCATTTTCTCAATCCATTGAGGTTTTGCTTCCTGGCAATTGTCATCAGTTTGACTCAAACTCAAAAAACTTCTTACAGGTTTGGATATTTCTTACGAGGAGTTTGTTAGAGCACTGACCATTATCCTCACAGAGAGGCAGTATTGAATTTTCTCCACCAGAACCCAGGAAGGTTAGGGGCCCCTACACATCTTGGTGGGTTATGTCCTAGGCAAAAGTTGGTTGGTAGGGTGGCCTGTTCAGAGGGGGCTGAGGGGGTATAGAAGAAGAGCCATCATGGTCTTGCTACTCCTGTCAAGCATGACATGAAGAGTATCTCCCTTTATAAAACTTCCTCCACAAATCAGAAACTGTGGATAGCAGATACATTTGTAGTCACATAACACAGTCCAGGAGTTGTTTGAAATTGCTCCCAATTTACTTGGTGGGGAGTGAGAAAGGGCAGTAGGGGATAGTAACGAGTGGTTCCACCTTGTACACAGAGCAGGTAACTCCGTTTTCACAGTCAGTTGTAGCAGTGGCTTCAGTGTTCTGTGTATTCTAGATACAGGGAGTGACAGCACCTCATCCATTCCATCTGCAGAGATAGTAAGGCAAGATAGCCACGTCTGTTCTCCCCCGGGGAGGTGAGCAAGACAGGATGGGATGGTGCTGTTGGAGTGGCACGGAAGGGCAGGAAGGGCAGGATTTGGCTCCATTAGCAGGGTCCCAAGGAGCATGGGAATTCGTTATTTCTGTCTTGGAAGGACTCAGAAACAAGTGTTCAGAGGTGCCCATGTGGAATGCAGCAGTGAAACCAGGCCAGAAGCCAGCTATAAGTGCTGTAATTCAAATAGGCTTTAATTTAAAGGCATGGCAGCTACTAACCCATAGCCACCTTCTATTTCATTTTTTTTTTTGATTACTGAGAAGTGCCACTCAAGTCTCTACTTTTTTCTGAAAACTACTGATGCATTTACAAAACAATTTCCAACCTACCACTGAGAGCTTATTTTAGGCCATCTTTCCTTCGCTCACCTAACTCTAAGAATATTGATGTTTTTAACTAAAAAATGTGTATTTCTTGTCTCTCTCAGATATAAACTTAATAAAGACAAAATGGCTTTACTTTTGGGTTCTGACATGTGTATAGCATTGTCTTCTATTTACATATAGTGTCAAGAATATTACCAGAGTGTATATAATTAGTTGTGTGGAGTTTTTAGGAAATGAATCAATTAAGGTGGGTTAGGGGTCATTTAGTGATGGATCTTGTTTGCTGCCCTAAGGAGCCCAGAGGGTATTATACTAAATGAAATAAGTCAGTCAGAGAAAGGCAAATACCATATGATTTTACTTATATGTGTAATTTAATGGACAAAATAAATGAACAGGGAAAACAGAAGCAAACTCATAGATGCAGAAAATAAACTGATGGTTGCCAGGTGGGAAGAGGGATGGGAGGCTGGGTGAAAAGGTGAAGAGGTTAAGAAGTACAAGTTGGCAGTTACAAAATAGTCACAGGGATTTAAAGTATAGCATAGGGAATATATAGTTAATAATCTACACTAATAAAAGACAAAGATGCTAATTGACTGTACCTTTGCTACACCCATCAGCCAGTCAGAAGAGTATGCAAATTAACCCAACAAAGATGGCCGTTAAATTTGCATACTGCAGGCGGGGCGGGACAGCGCGATCCGCCACCCGTCCGCTGCCATCCGGGCCTCCCGTGTGCGACCCGGGGTGGCAGGGCAGAGCAGCGTGATCGGCCGCCCACCACGCCACCATCCGGGCCTGCCATCTGCGACCCAGCGTGGGATCCGGGCCTGCCATCTGTGACCCAGGGAGGTGGGGCAGGCACTGTGGGATCGGGCCTGCCATCTGCCACCTGGGGAGCGGGCCTAAGCCAGCAAGTGGTTATCTCCCGAGGGGTCCCAGACTGTGAGAGGGCACAGGTCGGGCTGAGGGACACCCCCCCTCCCCAGTGCACAAATTTTTGTGCACTGGGCCTCTAGTATTGTAATAATTACGTATGGTGTCATACTCAACAGGGGGTCACTTCATAAGTTATATAAGTGTCTAATCACTATTCTGTACACCTGAAACTAATATAATGTTGAATGTCAACTATAATTGAAAAAGAAAAAAAGATTAATGCATTCAACCACATAAGATGTTTTTAAAGCTAAAAAAATTTAGAAAAATCAAGAGATAAATGTTATTTGCAAAACATTGATATCCCTAATATGTAAAAGTAGTAATTCTCTGAAATTATGATTAGCCATAAATCTCCATTCTTTGACCATAGAGAAAAAAGAAATTTAGTATGCCATTTTTGTAAAATTTAATTTATTCATTATTTAAAAAACATTTTATTTTGAAATTAATTTTAGAGTTATAGAAATCCAAGAAATAATACAGTGTTCCTGTGTATCCTTCGCTCAGCTCCCCCTAATGGTCATATCCCACTGTGCTAATATCTAAAGATCTTACTGGACTTTGACCAGCTTTTCCACTAATTTCCCTTCTCTCTTCCAGGATCCAACCCAGAATCCTATGTTGCATTTCATTGTCTTGTCTCTTTAGTCCTCCAATCTCAGACAGTTCTTCAATGACCTTGATATTGTTGAAACATCCTTGCTCAGTGATTTTGTAGAATGTCCCTCATGTTAGGTTTGTCAGATCCTCTCATGCTTAGATTAAGGTAATGCATTTTTGGCAAGAATATCATAGAAGTAATTTCATATTCTTCTCAGAGCATGATGTCAGAGCATACTTGATGGTGCTATACTAGTATTTAATTCCTGATGATGTTAATCTTGCTCCCTTGCTTAAGGTAGTGTCTGCCTGTTCCCCACTATATACAGTTATTATTTTTTCCCTCTGTAATTAGTAAATGTCTTGGGGGAGTTACTTCAAGATTATGCAAATATCCTATTTCTCCTCAAAATTTGCCCATTGATTTTAGCATCCATTGGTTGATTTACTTATAACAACGATTACATAGTGATTGCCAAATGGTGTCTCAGAGTTGTTTACAGAAGGAAACTCCAGGACAGTGGGCTTTTTGTCTGGGCAGCAAGCAGCCATTTGGCAGTGCTGAATTTGGAATTATTTAGACCTTTCACAACAATGACAAATGTTTCAGTCAGTTGATTTAGTAAATGTTAGGGTTGCCGAAGCAGGACTGCATGAGGCCAAGAGTGGTAAGGGATTCTAAATTAATTAGGTCATCTGGAGACCAGATGGCTGAGCCCCCAAATGGTGCCAGCACCCAAGTGTGGGGAGGCAGAGGTTTCCAGGGACTCTAGGTGGGCTTTTTCTTTCTTTCTTTTTTTAATATATTTTATTGACTTTTTACAGAGAGGAAGGGAGAGGGATAGAGAGTTAGAAACATCGATGAGAGAGAAACATCGATCAGCTGCCTCCTGCCCACCTTCTGCTGGGGATGTGCCCACAACCAAGGTACATGCCCTTGACCGGAATCAAACCTGGGACCTTTCAGTCCACAGGCCGACGCTCTATCCACTGAGCCAAACCAGTTAGGGCTAGGTTGGGCTTTTTCGGCGGAGAACTCTCTGGGTCTGGATCCTGGGAAAGTCAGGAGGGGAAAGATAAAGGTCTGAGCAATGGAATGTGGTCTGAGCAAAAGGGAGTGTGGGTGGTGACGTGGTCTAAAGGTCAGTTCCAGGGCAGGGGTATCGATTTAATGATTTGATCAGACCTAACAGTAAACATTTTTAAAAAGTATATTTTTATTGATTTTAGAGAGGAAGGGAGAGAGAGAAACATCAATGATGAGAGAGAATCATTGATTGGCTGCCTCCTGCACGCCCCCAACTGGGGATCAAGCATGCAACCCTGGACATGTGCCTTGACTGGGAATCCTGATTCATAGGTTGATGCTCAACCACTGAGCCATACTGGCTGAGTATTTTAGTAAACATTTATTAAACCCTTGCTATAACCAAAGCATCTATGAGAAATATGCAAAAGGCATACTGGTGCCGGTTTGCTCTGAGTCTTTTTCTCTGCCACTACTTTTCACCTCAAATCATTCGAACCACCATGATTTGTTCTAAGAAGATATTATTGCAAAGACTGCTGAGCGCCAGAATCTCCAGAATCAGAGGCTGGGGACAACTTCCTGTTTTGCTCCATACTAGTTACGTTCTTAGAGGGTGAGTCAGGTAACTTCTCCAAGTCCTAGTTTCCTTATTTTAAGACGAGAGGCCCGGTGCACTAATTCGTGCATGGGTGGGGTCCGGCCCGCCCCATCGGGCTGAGTGGGGGTGGGGCCGGCTGGGGGTGGAGGGGCCTCAGGTGGTTGGCTGGCTGGCCCCACCCCCGGTCAAACTCCCAGTTAAACTCTGGGTCCAAGGGACAGTTTGCATATTAGCCTTTTATTATATTGGATGGGGATTCTAATATGGACTGATATGAGAGTGAAATGAGTGAATGTATATGAAAGTATTTTTTAATTGAAAGGCATTTTTCAAACTATGAAGTTCTACAAATTAATTTACTATATAACAAGTATGTATTGATTCCCCCCAGTGTGTAATCTCCTTCTGGGTGTTGGAATATAGCAGGGAAAGGCCTCTGTCCTCATGGAGTTTACACTTTAGAGGAAAGAGACAGTATAAAAGTAAATAGATAAATAAATGCAATTTCAGGTAGTAATAGTGCTGTAAAGTAAAACACCAGGATGATGTAATAAAATGTGCTATAAGAAAATAAAACAGTGATGTATTAGAGAACTAGGGGTGTTAGGTGGGATGAGACAGTGTAGACATTGTGGTCAGGGAAAGTGTCTCTGGAGCTCATTGTTGAGTTGAGATCTTTAAGTTAGAAGGAGTCAGCCATATAAAGGACTGGGACAGCCAATACAAAGGTCCCGTGAAGGGGAGGGGGTTAGTGTGTTAGAGAAAACCAGAGCACGGAGTCCTGTGATGTAGTGAGAGTGGTGTGCGATCGGGCAGAACTTGGCAGAGGCAGCATGATGTCGCCGAATAGGCCATGCCCAGGAGGTTAGGGTATCAGTGCAGTGGGAAGCCGTTGGAGGGTTTTACGCAGTGGAATTACATGATGAGATCTTTATTTTGAAATGATTATTCTGGTTGCTGTGAGGAAATGGATCGAGGTGGTTGGTAAGAGAAACAGATTGACTATATGGAGGCTATTGCGCTGGTCCTGGCAAGAGAGAATGGTGGTCCAAAGAGAGTGGTGGTGGCAGGAGTATAATAACTATTATTATTGTTATGGGCTGAGTTTTGACCCCTGAAAGTCATGTCTCTAATGCCCAGTACCTCAGAATATAACCTTATTTGGAGATAAGGTCTTTAAAGATGTGCTTAAGTCAAAATGAGCTCTAATCGAATCTGACTGCTGTCCTTATAAAAAGAGGAAATTTGGCCCAGCCGGCGTGGCTCAGTGGTTGAGTTGGCCTATGAACCAGGAGTTCATGGTTCAATTCCAGGTCAGGGCACACACCCAGGTTGCAGGCTCGATCCCCAGTGTGGGGTGTGTAGGAGGCAGCCGGTCAATGATTCTCTCTCATCATTGATGTTTCTATCTCTCTCTCCCTCTCCCTTCCTCTCTGAAACCTATTTAAAATATATATATATTTAAAAAGAGGGAATTTGGCAGAGACACGAGGGGGGCAGGGAGGAAAGACCAAGTGAGGACACTATGAGAAGATGGCCGTCTGCAAGCCAAGGAGAGAGGTCTCAGAAAAGCCAACCCGCCAACACCATGATCCTGGAGTTCAGCCTCCAGACTGGGAGGAAATACATTCTGTTGTTTAAGCTGCCCAGTCTGGTGTTTTATTATGGCAGCCCTAGCAAACTAATAGTTATGATCATGATGATGGTGGTGGTGCTTTCTCATTAAGTTAGCTCATGTATGTACTTACTTGAGTGTATGTGCTTTCTCCCACTGGATTGTGCATTCCATGGTTAGAGCAGGGACCTTGTCTAATGCTTGACAGTAACCTCAGTGCCTAAGGCAGTGCCTGAGCCATAGGAGGTCAGGGTTCTTCATTTGGGGGCTACAAACTCTAGCACATAGGACAGGGTAAGAAATAATCATGTGACAAGTTATAACCAGAGGGTTTTCTGAAAGCATATTTCAGTAGCAGAAAAATGACTGTCACTTCATTAGAGGGATATTTGGAAAAAGAGGCTTTTTTTTTTTTTTTTTTTTTTTTAGCAGTTCTGCAAATAAGGAGATTTAGCCATTATTTCAACTTCATTCCATGGCTTTGTCAAAATAGGATTAATTTGTGAAAAATGCCTTCCTTGAGGGCAAGGCTTTCTCTGTGTTGTCTGCTCTACTATAAAGTGGTTCTAGGCACATAGTGGTGTGCAATAAATATTTATTAAGTGAATAAGAATAATTTCACATCTTTTGTTCCTTCTTAGGAATTTTTGAATTGCTTTTAATAGTCTCTTATACTTAGCCCAATGTCAGTTATTCCATAGAGGGTAAAATATTTTGCCTGTTCTTTTCTCCCTTAGCATTGCATCAGTTGTCTTGAATCAGGTCTTCACTTTCTGATGTTTTGACCTTAGATTGCCCTTAAACTGAAGTCTCCCAACCTAGCTCAATGGCACTGGCTCCACCTTGTGTCAGAAACGTGATATCACACCCACTGAAGGCTGGCTTGCCAAGAATCAACCTGCCCCTCCCACCCCCCTCAAACATTTTAAATGGCCCAAATGCTCTACATAAATCAAATGGTGATGTCACTCTTGGGCAACCTTATTGTGACTCATTTGTTGTGAAGTGACTTTGTCTCCATGTTTAGTACTGTCTGTATACTCCAAGTACAGAAACAAATTCTTAATATTTAACCATAAAGGCTTTTGGAGTTAGTTTGTAGTTCATACCTAGAATTAATGGCCTGGTCTTTTTCTGGCCTCTGTTTTTTCTTGCCCTGCTTCTTTTTCCTTAGCTGACCTTTGGGAGCCTTACTCGCCTAAGTTGGCTGTATGGTTCTCCCAGAATGGCAGGTTCCCAGCTCCTTCCAGAGGCCATCTGGAGTTCTTCAGGGCCCACCGACCCCTCTGCTGCATTCCCAGGTCTTGACACAAAATTCCAGAGTGAAAGGAGCTCACAGGATCACTCTATTCTGTCCTCTGGGCGTGTTTCAGGACAGAGAGCAGGAGAGCTCTGAGTCATCTGTGTTCCTGCTTTAACTTCCCTTTCCTGTCCTCCCAGGGACTCTGTGCAGGACCTAGGGAGGCCTCCTGAAGAAATGCACCTCATTCCATTGCCTTTTGAGGAAGGAACACATTTGAGAAGAATGGCCTGTTAGTATTTAAACATCGCCGCCCTTCCTCTACCTCTGCCCTAGGTTTATGTTCTTAGTCACCCTCTACCTGGCCTTTACTGGGCAGTGCCATCAGCCGGCCTTCTTGGGCCAAAGGTCACTCTGATGGTTTTGCTGGGAACTGCTCATCTTTTGAGAGCCTGAGCCCAGTGCTCAGTACACGTCAACCATGCAGCCCGGCTCTCATCCTGTGGCAGCAGGAGCAGTTCACAGCGCTGCCTTCCTCATTGTTCCGCCATCTCTCCACATACTTCTTAAGAAAGAATTTGCTGCAAGGAACAGTAGACCCATAGCAGCCTCATCCCAGCTCATACTGCACGATATTTTAGATCTACTCAGTGTTGCCATGTTTTCAATTTCAGTTCTACAGTGCTGTGTAAACAGGTTGTAACTCATGTATTTCACTGTGAAACTGAAGGTTAAGACATCCTTGATAATCAACATTTCAAGCCAAAGTGATAAAAATAGCATAACACAAAAAAGCCAGTTGTTTTATAAGTAGTTTATAAAAGGCAGGATTTCTGTTATTATTCCTTATTACTTTGGTTTTGATTGCTGAGACTGAAATGTGCTTATGTGTATTTTTAAAATAAACACTTTTTCATAAAAAAATTTCAAACTGCTAGACAAATAGAAGGAATGGTGCACCGAACTGCTCTGCACTTTCACCTAGATTCCCCAGTTCTCAACATTTTGCCAAATGAGCTCTTGCTTTCATGGACTCACTCTGTCTCTCTCCATATACAGGGTGTCCTAAAAAATGTCTACACACATGTTGAATAATTATAAAGGCAGTGTTTTTAAAAATACATTTTATTTTCAAAATTGAGCTATCAGCTGTTAAAGTGTGTGCACATTTTTTGGAACACCCTGTATGTACACATTTATGCATTTTATTATTTAATGATTATTTTAATTTTGTGGACTATTTAAGTTGCAGGCATTGTGACCTTTTTCCAGAAATACTCCAGTATATATTTTCTTTTAAAAAATGTTTTTATTGCTTTTAGAGGGAGAGGAAGGGGGAGGGATAGAGAGATAGAAACATCATTGATTTCCTCCAGCATGCCCCCTACCGGGGATTGAGCCTGCAACCTGGGCATGTGCCCTGACGGGGAATTGAACCAATGACCTCTGGGTTCATAGGTTGATGCTTCAACGACTGAAACATATCAGCTGGGCCAGTGTATATTTTCTGAGAACAAGAGCATTTTCTTACATAAGCTACAGATTTTGTGTGTATTTTTAAAGATAATCTTAGAATCAGAGCATTGGGGAGGACTTTAAGAGTCATTTGCTCATTCCTCTGCTTCTTGCAGATAAATTCTCTGACAGAACAAAATTGATATTTTCTAAGGGTGATAAACAAGGACCAGGTCTGTAACATAAGTGTGTGAATGAGAAGGTATACGACAGTTCTCATGACATGTATGTATGCACTATATAAACACACCAACACTATGCAAATAAAACCTTCTCTGAGGGCAGGTCTGTCCCTGGACCATCACTTTGTGACCCTGGATCTCTCTTCCAGGCTCCCATCGGGTGGAATTTCCAGATCTCTCTTTAGAAGCACCTGTTACAGTCAAGAAGTTCTCCTTTAAGTCTAATTAAATTCTCAGCTGAGATTTATGCAAGTCAGCAGTGTGCAGTGGTTAAAAATACGGATTCCACTTGCCTGTGTTTGAATCCTTTCCTCTTTTTACAAACATCTTGGGGTAATTACCTAACTTTTCCTCATCTGTAAAATAATAGTACCTACCACACAGAGCTAATGTGAGGATTAAGTGGATATGAATAGTTAAAGCACTTTAAAACAGAGCCTGGAAGACTTATAAAAACTTGCTATCACTGTATTCTATTAATACTAACCCGACAGCCTGGAGGTGTTTTTTCTCACCTCCAGACAGATCATGATCATGGTATAAGGGATATGAGTGAGATGTGAAGACTGTTCTTTCTAGAAGTCTAGGGGAGATGTCTGCTCCTAAGCCAGAAAGCTAATTAACCTGCTTTTCTCACCTGCCAAGGACTTTGTTTCTGTTCTCATCCCATTCTACTTGTCCCTCCTCTCAGACTCTCCCCAGCTCCCAGATTCCCCTCGTCCCGTGGAGGTTGCTGCTTGAATATGTTGGCTGTAGGGGACTCTGAGCAAGTTACTTAGCTGTGTCCTCGTCCGTAAGAGGAGGTTCAGAGTGGATGTTCTAAGACTCTTGACCACTTTCCCCCCAGAGAGATCGGCACCATCATCAGGTCCCTGGGATGCTGCCCGAACGAAGGGGAGCTGCATGATCTGATTGCAGAGGTAAGTGGCCGAGCAAGGGCAGTCAGCAGACGCTGCGACTCTGGCTCCTTATAACTGAAAACCTTTTTTACCCGGAAGTAAAAATGCCCTGAGCTGCTCAATGTGCTCAATGAAAACATGAGGGTAGCTATGGGAATTATCCAAGCAGCAGGGTCTGAAAGAATTAATATCAGGACTTGAGAAAATGGCTGTAACTAAGTAACGCAATGAGAGCCCACATGAGGTGGTATCTTCTCTAAAATTAGTTGAAAAAAGGCTGGTAGCCACAGGGACTGACTATATACAGAAAGGGTATTGACAGATGACAGGA
>NW_005871634.1:136928-166050 GCF_000147115.1 Myotis lucifugus
ACAAGCCCGATCGGGGTGGGCCAGCTGGCCAACTCATGGCCCTCCCCCCTGGCCAGCTGCCCCTGATCAGACTCTCCACCCAGATCAAGAGCCGAGAGCTGGCCACCGGCCAAATGCCCCCTCCCTTCCCCCTGGCCAGCCCTGTTCCAATCAGCCCGCCCACCACAAGAGGCCCGTAGCCCCTCCCACCGGCTCGCCTGCCCCGATTGCACTCCCCCACCCCAATAGGGGGCAGGGCTGGCCAGCCAACCTCCTGCAGCCCCTCCCCTTGGCTGGCCACGCCCCCGATGGGCCCCCACCACCCTGATCAGCCTGCAGCCCCTCCCCCTGCTGGCCCTGCCCCTGACTGCCCCCCCACCCTAATAGGGGGCAAGCCCACCAACCTCCTACAGCCCCTCCCCATGGCCGGTCCTGCCCCCTGTTGACCCCCTAACCCCAATTAGGGGTGGGGCCCGCCAGCCAATTGCCCATGGCCCCTTCCCCCAGCCGGCCTGGCCCTGATCAGGCCCTGATTGGGGCGGGCCGGATGACCAACCTCCTGCCATCTCCTCCCCCCCGACAGGCCAGCCCTGATCCGCCCCTATTGGGGCCGGGCCAGCTGGACGCCACCCTTGCACCTTGCACAAATTCATGCACTGGGCCTCTAGTTCTAAATAAAATCAGTTCAAAGAGGGTAGGTAGAAGCAGAAGTAGAGATTGTAGGAATTTATATTTATTTGGAAATGTTGATGAAAGGGGCCACATGCTAACCTGACAAGCTCAGGAAAGGCCTACATGGCAGTCTTGCAAATCTAGAGACCTAAAGTAATCCAAAGGATGGTCTGAAATTAAACTTTAACGAAAAGCAGTTATGGTGGGTAGTTACATCCTAGGCCGGTATCCTCACTGACAAGGTCAACCTTTACCTTAACTGAGCCTATCTGTCTTTTTGCATCTATAATAACATATCCTTGAAATGTCTGGGTAACTTGTAACTTCCCTTTTTCTGGACCCCTTGGGGCACAACCTCATGTGCCTGGGTGCCAGACAGATACCACAGATTCCTTTATTCCCTCATGTTAATTGTTGACTGTTGGCTATCCTACACCCATCTAAGTTTGTGTCTATCATGTTACTTTTTATCCAATCCTAGAGGTTCACCTCTCCTCCCTCCCCCTCTCCCCCCCGCTTGGCTTTCTCCAGCTTCTCTAGTCTATCACCAGTGGATTTCATGTAACCCACCTATGTCCCTCCTTTGATTGTAATGTATAAAATAGATGAAAACCTGCCATTCTCCAGAGCACTATCCCAATCCATTGAGATACTGCTTCCCGGCAATTGTTGACAGTTTGGCTCAAATTCACAAAAGTTCTTTACAGGTTTGAATAAAAACTAGCTCGGAACAAGTAGTAAACAATAAAATAACAAGGACTACCTTGCATTGGTCAGTCTACGAATGAAATAAAATTGATTATTTGTAAGAGTGTAGAGGAAGGGTAGCCTTATCTCATGCAGCTGTACTGAGCAGCCCAGGCCAGAGCTTCCTGCCTGTTTGGTTTTCCAGAAAAGTGTCTGATCTCATTTCAAGTGCAGCTTTCAGTTCAACGAAGCAGAGGCCCCAAAGGAAAATCGCTTCTGGGCAGCCACCCGGAGAAGAGTGTTTTTCAGAAATGCTCGTCTAGGTGTGGGTTTGGTGGAAGCCAAGGACAACTAAGAGAATAAGAGGAAAAGAGAAGGAAGTGGGATTTTATTCCCTTATTCCTCGCACCCAGCACAGTACTTGCTTGCTTAACGGGATGCAGAGGAGAAGCAGTTGAGGCTGGGTGAGTAGCTTAATCTCTGTATCAGTTTCTCCATAATAATACCTATTTCAAACTTTGCTTCGAAGGTGAGTGAAATGATGTATAAGAAGGCATGTTTTGAGTCCTAAAGCACTATATAAAGTTAAGACATGGAAGATTAGAAAGATGATTCTTTGGCCCGCATGCCAGCACCTCAGTAACTAAAAAGCACTACCAGTTTTTCATTATCATTTTATTGAAAGTATTCAATAAAGCAGGAAATCTTTACATTGTTTTTCTATTGTGGGGTCCAATGAAGCTATTACTTTTTGGATACACATCTGTTTTGCCCCTAAGAATATACTTCCTGGGCTCCCTCTTCAACATTACCGGCCATTATATGCGAGCTCAGCTTCTGTGGTTACACCACTCTGCCTGGCTTCCATTACTTGGGGGTGGGGATGGGGCTGCTGGCCAGTCATTCCATGGATATTACCACGCCCAGGTCTGTGTGCGCCTGTTCCAGTTGGCTGTGGCCTGCAGAGGGCCACCCGGAACTTCTCAGGGATGCCCGTGCCTTTCTCACTAGCACATTCCTCATGTCCTTGGTGAGGGGGAGTCCTCTGAGCCCTCCCAGGGAACATAATTCTCTGGTGGGTTTTCTGTTTCATAATATACCCATTCCAGCCAGCCCCCTTTTCTCAGCTCAGCATTTCTACTTCTCTCAGGCTGGTCACCACTTACGCCAGGTGTCTAAGGAGCCACCCTCTCCTGTCATCCTTGCCTACGGTGTTAGGTCCTGTGTCCTGAGAATATGACCAAAGCCAGTGAATTCTTGCTGATCCAGTCTTCTATTCCAGCACCTTCCGACAAACGTTCAGCCAATATCAGGGGCACTCCCTCAGCTCCTCCTTGTTCGTGCTAGCTAATTCCTTGGGCTGTTTCAGTGTATAGACTCTTTCTTCCCTTACCAGGCCTGCACTTCCCAGCCTGATGGCTATTCTAGGGTTTAAGCCCAGTATTCCGTGTGCCTGCTCGGGGAGGAAAGGGGCAGTTTCTGAGGGCACTGTGGCCTGGCCAGGGACGTGTTCTGCAGCGCAGCGGTGTGCTGCCTCCTACCTGGGTGCAGACCAGTGTGTCTGGGGTCTCCACCGATGTCTCCACCCCATGTTTGAGTGTGCCAGGTTTTTGCGGCCAGAGCCCTGACCTTAAATACCAGTCTTGGCTGTGCAGTTCAAACTTTCATGCCTTTTATTTGTGGATGTCAAGCTGTGGCCCACAGGCCAATCCTGCCCACGGCCCTGCTGTGGACAGCATGCTAAGAGCTGCTTTTACATTTTTCATGGGTCTGAATATTCTCAACAATAAAGATAAATGGAAAAGAAAGAAAAAAAGAAGTGCAGAGGCTGACCACCCTGTTTGATATGTTGCCGAGTCTGCTCTTGCACTGCCGTTGATAAGGGCTTCTTTGTAAGCCTTCAGGGCGGCTCCCAGGCTTTCACATGTGGTTTGCACCTGCTTGGTAATGGCCCTCAGTTCCTCCTCATTCTCCTGCAGGGCATCAGTGCAACCCACAGTCACCTCAACTGTTTGCAGGCAGTGTTCTCCCCATCTTTCACATGCTTGAATCATGGCACCTGCACAGGCATTTCTCTTCCCTGGATTTTCCCAGGTCACCTCTGGTTAAATCTTTAGCAATGAACGGCCAGAGACTGTCCCCAGCCCCACTCCGGACAGCATCCTTCTTGCCTACTTGGCAGAGAGTGAACCTGTCTCAGAGCTCCATCTAATCACTGTTTCCTCCGGCCACTCCTGGCACCATTGTGATACTTTGGGTGCTGAGAAGCAAACAGTGAGCATTACCTGGTCAAGAGGTTTATTGTGGAAAACAGTGAGGGGAACATCAGCCAGGGGAGGCCAGGAGAGCCATCAGAACACAGTACAGGTCTGATGCCTGTGAAAGAGGGAGGGAGAGAGGGAGGGAGAATGGGAGGGAGGGGCTTAGACTGAGCAGCTCTAGGAGTGGGGAATTCTCAGTCCAAACTTGCCCATCAGAGGAGTCCCCCTCCTCAGGAATGGCACTTATGTAAGTACCCCCACCACTCAGTTCCTGGCTGAGGGCAGCATAGTGTGGCCTTGGCATAGACTTGATGGCTAGAGACAGCATTTAATGACGGTTCCTGCGGTTGGGGGTCTGAGGTGGGTTTTCATGCTGCCGCAGTTGTCTGGGAGGGCCGTAATGTGAGCCAGGGGTTGAATGTCCAGTAGAATAGGGCCAGAGAGTTGGCTGCCCTGGATTTTCTCCCTCTGAGCTCACCATGCCTGCCTCTAGTGTTCAGGAATGGAACCGAGAAGAAAGCTGCTTAGGGATAAAATGAAAACCCTCATCAGGGCCAAGTAGCAGGGCATGGGAGAGTGAGTGGAAACATTCCCAGCCAGGTAGGTCAGTGACAGATCAGAACGGGGCCCGGCTTATCCTGGAATTCTGTCCAGGGGTAAAGAGATGATTCGATAACGACGGCGACTGTGCTAGTGTTGTCCTCAGCATATCTGTCTCTTTAGTCAAACAGCTTTCCTACACATCTGGCATTGTGGAAGGTGGAAGAATGGAATAGATCTCTGATTTGTGTCAGGTTAAATGATAGAGTTAAAGAAGTATAGACCTGAGGTCCTTTGGGGATTATCTAGTATTGGCTACCAGCCATTACTTCAGAATAGAAACAGGTGAAGTTGGGCTGGGGGTGGGTGCTGGGAGGAATGTGTTGTACAGAGAGTACACTGAGTGTGTTGTTTTATTGTGGTTGGAAGAAAATAATAAATGGTGCTAAGGCATGATCAACAGCAGGGAAATCGACAAAAGTGATTTTTCCTCTCTTACATAAATGTACATTTATAAGTAAAAGTATTTCATAATTTTATATAGAACACAACCAGGACTAATACAAATTAATACAAATTTTTATTTTAAATATTTTATTGTATAAGTAACATTCACATTACAGAAAACTTGTAAATAGAGAAAAATATCCTTTCCAATAATCCATCACCTTAACATAATCGTTAGTATTTAGTGTACTTCCATGTTATTTTTCTGTACATGTTTTTAATGACTGTAATCTTATAGTATAATTCAGTATGTACAATTCTGAACCTTGCTTTTTTCATCTAATTATAACAAAACCATGTTATTACAGAGTTTTCATTATTAAAAATACGTGCCAATGAATTAAAATTGGACAAGAAAAAAGTAAGGGAATGATCTCTGTGGTAGCCATCATTCAAACACAACTGGAATACTTTTCTTTTTTAAAACTCAATATTACATCAGAACAATTCTTCCACACTGTTATCTAATTTTTAAAAACTAACATTTCAAAAGGAAACCCTGTCATACAACAACATGGATGAGCTTTGAAGATATTATGCTGTGTGAAATATGCTAGTCACAAAAAAGGCATATATGTCATGATTCCATTTATACAAAGTCTTTCTGTTGAAGATGCATTGAGTTCGAATACAATTGCTTTATAAAATGTAAAAATGAACAGTGATATTTAAAAATTAACATGTTATTATATATGTGATTTTGAATATATCTGTGGACCTAATACGTTTATATATTCAAATTGACCAAAATTCCTTTAGGGAATTTTCTCATTAGGGAGAATGAGGATCACTCTGTATTCATCACTCTATTCAGATATATATTGTTAGTAACCATGGCTCCCTTGCTTAAACCAAATCTCAACCCAGGATGAAGCTTTCCTCCTAGCTATTGCATGCAACAGAGTTTCAAACAATTGCTTTTGGTGTAGATGGATGGAAGAGGACCTAGTTGTGACCATGGCTCCAACACTTGTTGCCTCTGCCAAATAGGAGAGGACACCACTGGGGGGAGGAGGGACACTCAGGCCCAGGTGGAGAGAAGCTGACACTGAAGGGCGTGAAACACTTGGTGAAGCGGAGCCCCTCCGGCCCCTGCCACTCCCAGAGGATAAAATGGGGAAGTTAAAGGCTTGGTGGCCACTGATTCCCCCAGGGCTCCAAATTGTAGAGACTCACAGTTGGAAGGGACCTTATCAATGGCCTGATTTAGCCACCTGTTAATTCTTGGAATCTGATGGTTCAGTCATTTTTTAAAAATAGACTTCCAATAATAAGAAAGGGACTTAAAACCCCAAAGAATCTCATATCCTAATTTTTGCACAACAGCCTCTGGAATGTTTAGAGTAAATTATTTTTCTAAAATAGGCAGATTTACAAATTTCATATGATAGTTTTGACAAATGTCAATGAATTTTTATTATTTTATTGTATCCAAGGTAGAGAAATATTTTTTAAATTATATTTATGGTTTGTTTTGAAACATGATTTATGTTAAGATTTTTATATGTGGTATTTAGAGTTTAACTTGAAATATCTTATGGTTTTCCTATTTTTACTACAAATAGTTAATTCATTTGCATATCTTATTTGGTGACCTGGAACTTGTTGAAATGGAGGTGCTTAATAAACCATCTTAACTACTGATATTATCTTGCTTTCGTGAAGCATGAAATAGTTCAGTTTATTGACTGATCGTTGTGTCACTGGGGAGAAATGAATTCCCACTGTGTGTTTTATTGTACCTGTTCGGTGAGTTCAGCATTAGAATAAATAAGGCTTTAATGAGAAGAGAGATGGCTGCTGATTTCACTGTGGGAATGGGAGCAAAGAGCTCTGGGCTGTGGTCCCTCCAGAACACCGGCGCTGGTGAGGACCAGGACGGGCACTTCACCTTCCTTGTACCCTCAGACGCAAAATAGATGAAGAAAATGGACTTTTACCAAAGGAGAGTGAGAAGCAGTATTTGCCTCATGCTTTGAGACTTAGATATGTGCTGTTATATTTTAAAATCCCACGATATTTACATATTTATTGAGACTCCTTCATATTGGGCAAGAGGATGGAAAGAGACTGAGGAATATCTGAAGGCACTGGGTAGCCTCTGCTTGTGGCAGGCGGAGCAGTGGCTTTTCCTCCGGGCGCTACTCCCGTCATTCTTCGGAGGAGGAGAAGTCGGGTTGGTGTGTCAGGGCCTTGGTCTCCAGGCGAACATCTGCTCACACTATTAAGATGAATTCACTATACATGGTTTGTGGAGGCTCTGCTGGGGGATCTTCCTGCAAAGAGGTTTTAATACATTTGCATTCATAAATGCTGTCTATATTACTTTCCCATCATTACCGCCTTTTCAGCACATTAGCCTTTTCTTAGGTGAAACAAACTAGATTTTGCCTCATGTTTGCAATAGCAAGATATATTTGCTTTGTTTGTTTTTGCCTTTTGAAGAGGAGGTATGTATTTGGTGGCTGCCTGTTACTCTCCTTGTATCATTCCAACGAGGCAGGTAGGGAAACAGTGGAGGTGGAGGCCTCACTGCTAATGCACATACCCTGTCCACTAGGCAGGGGTCCAGGGACGACGGACGGGCTGGTAGATATGCCCAGCAATTTAATACATTCTCACCACATTCCATGCTGCACTGGATGGTTGGGAGGCAGAAACAGTTAGGTCTGTATGGTGAGCCAAGGAGGATGTGTCTGAAATTTTAGCACCAGAAATTGATTCTTTCAGGAGGAGGTGTCATTGCATGAAATAGAACCAAAAGTGTGTTCGACTATTGACAGAAATAATCTATAATAATAAAAGCATAATATGCTAATTAGACCAGACAGATGAACGACCTTCTGGACAAAGCCGCGGCGCCCATGGCGGCTGTGAGGGCTGAAGGCAGCTGTGAGGGCTGAGGGTGGCCATGGCAGCGGCTGGCAGTGGCAGGGTGATAGGGGTGGTGCCTTCCCCTGATTGGCCTGGTCGCCTCCTACAGAGGGAGGCCAGAGTGCGGCTTAGGCCCCCTCCCTGTGGGCAGCGGGCCTAAGCCATCAGTAGGACATCCCCTGAGGGCTCCTGGACTGTGAGAGGGCGCAGGCCGGGCTGAGGGACCCCCCTCCCCCGCCCCATGCACAAATTTTCGTGCACTGGGCCTCTAGTGATTGTAATAGAATCTCAAGGTTGACAAAGCACCTTCATGGCATCGTGTGAAACCTTCACAACAACCATGTTCTCCCTGAATTACAAACAAGGACATGAAGCTAGGGGATGAATTTAATCAGAATATTTTAAACTAGCCTTGGCCTAACATGGTGACTACATTGTTATATTTTTCTATGAAGAAGGCAACATCATTTTTTAAAGACCCTAAGCCAGCCGTGGGCAAACGGATCCGGCCTGTTTGAAATGAATAAAACTAAAAAAAAAAAAGACCGTATCCTTTTATGTAATGATGTTTACTTTGAATTTATATTAGTTCACACAAACACTCCATCCGTGCTTTTGTTCCAGCCCTCCGGTCCAGTTTAAGAACCCATTGTGGCCCTCGAGTCAAAAAGTTTGCCCACCCCTGCGGCCTAAGCCATATCAAAGTGAAGTGATTTTCCCAGCATGACTTTGCTGTTAGTGAAGAAATGGCAATGAATTCCTAGTCTTCGAACTTGTCTGCTGTAAGTTAGGGAATCTTTCTTGACTTCATTATAAGTTGGTTAATTGAGTTTTCTGCTGAGAAAGTAGGTCTGAAATGTATCATTTTCTCTACCAACTCTGTAAAATCAATTCTAAATTTTGACTATCTGCTTTGCTAATCTCCAGGAGATGAGTAAGGAATTATGCTTGATGACAGTGATTCAGAGTCTTTGGATTAAAATGTGCCATGCATAGTTAGTAAGTAAGTATTTCTCACAGTTCCAGGTCAGGAGTCTGAAGTCAAGGCGTCAGCAGGCTTGGTCCTGCTATGAGGGGAGGACCTGTTCCAGGCCTTTCCCCTGGCTTGTGCATGACTGTCTCTATGTTCGCGTGGTGCTCTTCCTGTGTACATGCCTACGTGTCCACATTTCCCCCTTTTAGAAGGCTGCCAGCCATAGCGGTTTAGGCCCTACTCCAATGACCTCATTTTACTTTGATTACTTCTGCAAGTACCCTGTCTCCAAAACAGTTACATAGAACTTCAACCTATGGATTTTGGGAGGACACAATTCAACCCCAAATACTCCTTCTTACTCTTCATCTCTCTATCTTTATCACTATATCTGTATGCTTACTATATGTGTATATGTACATATTATATTTGTGTGTTTATGTATATTGTTCAGTATTTGATATATTTCTATTAAATCTTAAAGGCATTGCAATACATGGGATTTAAATAATCATTGAGTCATCACTGGATAACAAACATTTCTAGAAAGTAGTATATTTATATGATCTTACTAATGACCTCATAAATTAGCTATTATGCACCAGAAGTAATAGAACCTGTCTTATCCTCCCATATCTCACACCTGCTTCTAGATTCTCAGAAGGGCTACTCTACTTTGCTCCTTGTTTCTCTCCTATGATAAAGGAATAGACCATCTCTTTAAAATGCCTTTTAGATAAACTAATGGAATCCAAATAAAGCATGGAGTTTAGTGAATAATTGTGTATCAATATTGGTTCATTAGCTGTGACAATGAACCAATATGTACTATAGTAATGCAAGGGTTGACAATAGGGGAAACTGGGTGGGAGGAATATGGGAAATCTATATCTCTTTTCTGTAAATCTAAAACTAAAAAGCTTATTTGAACAGTAAAAAACCTTTTATAATATAAAATAGTGTTTGATATATATAAAACAGTCTATTTTAGTGTATTTAGAATCATCATATATCTGTTTTATGCCATTGCTCATGGATCTTTTTGTATAAAAAATGGATAAGATGTGGCCTCCAGGGGACAGTGTTGGGTCATAGACAGATTTTCACAATCTGCCCAAGTTGAAGATGAACTTAGTTTCCTTCATTTTGAGCTACATGGCTTTTATTCATTATCCCTCTGTTTAAAAAAGCCAAAGAAAATTTTTGCCTCTTCTGCTATCCTGATTGGTTGGAAATCTGCTTTAACTTATTATTTTTGTGCAACTTTGGCTCCACACTGATCTGTCAGGCCAGAATGAACCGCAGAATTTTCACCCTAGTGTTCAGTGTTCAGAGCACCAAGGGCTCCTGGAGGTTGTATGGAAACTGGAGTGGGTGCAAGTGGGGCTTTGTTAGATAATGTCATGTGTTTGTGAATTCTCATGTAGTGGAGGGTGTGCTGTAGAGCTGAACTCCATCTGGAAAAACTAAAAACAGTTTGTAGATTGGTGAGGATGCTCGTGAAATAAAGTGGGGTCTCTCTTTCACAGTTGAGACTATTTGCTCTACAGTGGTTTGTTGGGGGTGGAGGGAAGGAAAGCAAACCATTGCTCTGGAGTAGATTTCTTTTTTTTAAAAAAATATATTTTATTGATATTTTACAGAGAGGAAGGGAGAGGGATAGAGAGTTAGAAACATCGATGAGAGAGAAACATCGATCAGCTGCCTCCTGCACACCGCCTATTGGGGATGTGCCCGCAACCAAGGTACATGCCCTTCACCGGAATCGAACCTGGGACCCTTCAGTCCGCAGGCCGACGCTCCATCCACTGAGCCAAACTGGTTAGGGCAAGGAGTAGATTTCTTGAGGAATCAGAATAGAAACTCAACATTTTACTTTAAAAATTATCCCTCCAAAGGTAGTCTCTTGAGATTGACGTTTTATTTTTAAGAAGCTCCTGGGTTTGGGAATCAGGGTGTGACCCATTCAAGCACATCAGGGCCATGTGAACATTCATTTGCAAAATGCTTGCCTTGGACCTAGAGGCAGCTGAAGATAATTGGTCATATATTGATGGGCTTAGAAACACATCATTCTATCATTAGACGAGGACATATTCTGCCAATAGTGGAATCTAAGGACTCCACTCATACTAGGCGAGAATCTAGTATAAACATTAAACAAATAGTGGTCATTCGGAAGACAGTGTGTTCCATGTAGCAGCAGCCTATAGATTTCTTATTTTTGTTCAAAGAATAAATCTGTTAAAAGCTCTTCTGTTGAGTTGGGATTTATGAGCCTTTTAATAGGATTTTTGAAAGGCAGTGGAAAATTTACAGCTCCTGGTAAATAACCTGACATGAAAGTTAAGATCGATGGTGTTTTGTTCAGCCACCATCACAGTTGAACCCATGGGCAAGAGTCTTTCTCATTCTCATCTAACAGTGCTGGGTACCAAACACTCTCTTTCCAGGTGTAGTGTTCTCCTAACTAGTAGTGGTAGAACAAAGTTCTGTTGACCATCTAGGTATTTTTTTAATATATATTTTTTATTGATTTCAGAGAGGAAGGGAGAGGGATAGAGAGATAGAAACACCAATGATGAGAATCATTGATTGGCTGCCTCCTGCACACCCTCCGCCCCTCACTGGGGATCGAGCCCACAACCCAGGCATGTGCCCTTGACTGGAATCGAACCTGGGACCCTTCAGTCTGCAGGCTGCTGCTCCATCCACTGAGCCACACCAGCGAGGGCGACCATCTAAGTGTTTAATAACTATTTTACAATGACTCAATACATGGTCATTGAGATCATGATTGGTCCCCTAACCTGGCCCCTTATGCAGTGTTCCTTCTCTCAGGGGAAACATCAATCCATCCCATTTGTGCAAGTTAGAATCCTATGAGTTGTCCTTGACTCTTCTCTTTTTTCCTCATCCTTGCCCACCAGGTCCTATTGATTTTACTTCTGGAGCAGTTTTTGATACCATCTACTTCTCTCTCCGTGGCTACCAGTCTAACCCAAACCCTTAGATTTATTGCTACAGAAGCCACCTTACCCACAACCAGTGTATCTTTCAGACATACGTCAGTGATTTCTCATTGGCCTTAGGATAACAACTGAAGTCACTTTCATAGACAGTAAGGCCCTGCAAGGTCTGATCCCTGTCTCTGCAGTCTCATCTGGAAACATTCTCCTCACTCCCTATGCTTCAGCCTCCTGGCCTCCAAGGCAACACATCACACAGGTCTTAAGTGCATGTAATTTCCTCTTGCTGGGAGTCTCTTTACTGCAGTCTTTGTCTGATGACTTTCTATGCATCCTTTACTCATCAGCTCCAGGGTGATTTCCTCACGAATGCCTTTCCTGGTCTCCTGGCTGAGAAAAGTTTCCTTTGTTCTGTGCTCTAATAGGCCCATGCCCCTTGACTTCATTTTTCATACATAAACTTATAATTAGACACTCAGCTGTGTTGTTTTTTGGTTAATATACGTCCCCACTACCAGAATATAAACTCTGGGAGCAGGGCCCAGGCCCAAGGATGCTCATTATCAAATCCCCAACACTTGGCACAGTGCTTGGGAAAGTAGCTGCTCAGTGTATTTGTTGAATGAATAAGTGACTTTTTTATTGAATGTTTAGGTAGAGGAAGAAGAACCCACTGGATACATTCGATTTGAAAAGTTTCTTCCAGTGATGACCAATATACTAGTGGAAAAAAGGTAAGAAAGTAAGTGCAATGGTAAAGTAATGACTATAATTACATTAATTGCAAATTGTTTTTTTTTCACTTTATATATTATCATCACCCAGTATTTTTCCCAGGATTGCTTCCTTCTAACTTTTCACTATGCTCTGCTAGTTGGTATTTATTTAAAAATATCAATCACTTCAGTATTAATCTAATAAGCAAAGTGTAATTAAAGGGCAAATAAGCTACAAAAAACATAAGTCAACAACATTCTTATTATTTTGAATTATCAATGATAAATAAGAATTAACCCTAATTATTTTTCTTGAGAAAGAGTAGCATTATCTTAGTATATTTGGTTTATTATAAAAATTTTGTTCTGCCCTAACCGGTTTGGCTCAGTGGATAGAGCATCGGCCTTCGAACTGAAAGGTCCCAGGTTCGATTCCAGCCAAGGGCATGTACCTTGGTTGCGGGCACATCCCCAGTAGGGAGTGTGCAGGAGGCAGCTGATTGATGTTTCTCTCTCATCGATGTTTCTAACTCTCTATCCCTCTTCCTTCCTCTCTGTAAAAAAACCAATAAAATATTTTAAAAAATTTTGTTCCAAGATAAATTGATTTCTATGATGATGAAAAAATTAATAGGTAATATTAAACATGCCAGTGATTTTGAACTATTTCCCGTGGATGTGGAATGCTTTCAACTTTCATATCTAGAAACCAAAAAAGAGTTCAGTGAAGGAAGCATTATTTTTCTAGTATGTTAGCAGTGTTTGTTTTATTTTATGCGATCATTTATTATGTAGAGCCTGAGCTAAATACTGTGGTATTTACGTCTTTTTTTTTGCATAACTTAGATACAGACCAATTCCAGAAGAAATCCTTCTTCAAGCTTTTGAGGTATGTAAGCTCCAGATTTTATTTATATATATATATATATATATATATATATATATATGAAAAATTCATCATGTAGAATTTATTCATCAAATAAAAAATATAATTTCTATCTTCTAGGTATTAGATCCAACTAAACGTGGATATCTTTCTAAGGAAGAACTGATCAAGTATATGACTGAAGAAGGTAAGAATTATTTATTACATATCTTGTAACAGTGACTTATTTAAGTGGTTAACAATTATGCAAAAATTCTAGGGGATACTTTAAAATCAGTCATTCTGGTTAAAAAGTTATTTACTATTCCTATTATTTTGGTATTGGGATGGTTTCTGTTTAGTAGTAGGTAAGAGGAAAAGGGTATGTAGTAAGGGGAGATGGATTTTTGCCTTTATAGGACTTCATTAAAGTATAATGATACTTCTATAAATTGAAGGCATTCCATTCACTTAGAGTATTCCCAGAGTAAAAGGTATGCCACCTAGAAAACATGAACTATTGAAAATTTTCAGTTTTTTATGCTCATGGAACCAAAGATTCTTGCTTTGAACTTGAACTGTACACATACACACACATACACACACACACACACACAGACTTATACATAATATCTCTACACCACATAAGCCAACACATTTCCTATAGGAATTCTCTCTGCTTAGGCTGGTATGTCAGTTTGTTTTTTTTGAATGTCAGTAGCCTAATGGACATTCTCTTGGCTATTCTCATATTGGTCATCTCCCCTTCTCCCATGCAAAGTTGTTAGAGTTCTATCTCCTTTGCTCAATTTACTGGTTCACAGATTGAATCCTGATTCAGAGTTTCTCATCACGTGATACAAAATAAAAAGTACAAGTAATTTTGCGTAGGAAAGACTAGCACACATAGTTCTCGTTTATTAGTATTCTTTTAAGGACTTATTGTGCCCATCAAAGTTTATTGGTAGCATATTTAGTATTTAACAATCAGGCATAAGATTCAGAATTTGTCCTTTTAAGCATTTCAGGTAGTCTTTCTTTCTTTTTTTCTTTTTTTTTTTGTTAATCCTCATCTGAGAATATTTCATCCATTGATTTTTAGAGAGAGTGGAAGGGAGGAAAGGAGTAGGAGAGAGAGAGAGAGAGAGAGAGAGAGAGAGAGAAACTTTGATGTGCAATTGGTTGCTCTTGGGGCTGGGGATCGAACCTGTAACCCAGGTAGGTGCCCTTGACAGGGAATCAAACCCTTGCGTGCACGGGCCGATGCTCTAACCACCGAGCACACTGGCCAGGGCAGGTATTCTTTTTTTCTTATGGATGTAAGCATGATTTCAAAAGAACTCAGTACATTCCCTTTGTTTGATAACACCATCATCATTATCATCAAAATCCCCATTTGAATAATTCCTGGATTATTAAACGAATTCCAATTTAGAAAGCATTGTTTGTAGAGGCAGGTGACTTAAGCTCAGAAGGCAGGTGACCCCCAGGCCTAGGTAACTTACCTGCCTGCATAAGACTCTACAGGTAAGGTGACAATTTGGATATTTCTGTATTTTTGTTTAAGATCAGGACAAAGTTTTTCTTAAACAGTCGATAGCCTTTCCAACATTCTTCCTGAGTTGGCTTCTCATCTTGTTAAAACCAATATCCAAGATCCAAGGTGGCCCTCGGCCCTCGGCCCTCAGCTGTTACCTGAATCTGACTAAAGCCCACCTTCTGGTTTCATTTGACAGCAACACTGGACGAAACTGTGGGAAACAGAAAGGAGTGCTTTGAGCGCCTGCTGGATGGCATCTGCCACTGGGGGCAACTGCCATCACTGCGGTGGCCAGACCTAGTTAGGGAATATTCAGAGATAATCGTTACAGTTTCAAGTCTCCGTTATCTGCTCTTCAGCAGTTTTGTAAAGCAACCATTGAATCCTCTCTTCATACTCTTACTAACCATAAAAATTAGACTCCCTATAAAACCGGGACTTCAGGTTACTCCTTGGGCAATTTCAATAGTTTTAATTTAAGTAAATAAACAGCCTTATTCATGATGTCTTGATGGCCTCTGCTATTTTGACTGGAATGATAGATTCCAAGGTTGCTTGAGCTATGACATCTGCAAGGTAAAGTAAGTCTCAATCCTGCCCGGGGTGCAGCGGCATGCTCTCTGGGCCCCTGGACTGTCATGGCGGGTGGCTCTCGGCCCCAGGGAGAGCGGCACGACGGGGCTGGTGGGGTCCCGTGGCAGGTAAGCTGGTAGTGGAAAGAGAAAGAAAAGCACCAGAGGGTTGTGAATGATGAGTTTCCCTTCTTGTTTCTGCCAGGTGAGCCCTTTTCTCAGGAGGAAATGGAAGAAATGCTGTCTGCTGCAATTGGCCCAGAATCGAATTTCATTCATTACAGGGACTACATAACCATGATGGTGATAGATGAAAATTAAACACTCAGAAGGCTCACTTTCTAATTGAAAGGATAATTTTTAAAAATTGCTTATCTTTGTTCATTTCACATCATATCTTACAATTCCCTAATATGCTAGTCAATTTCTCATGACAACTATTTCAAGATATTCTATTTTTTAAAAGATGATCATAACAGTTTAAAACAAGTTTATTTGGTATGTCTTGCATTGTGGGATGACAAATTGCTAATTATTTAAAAACTATTCTTAAAACACTTTAACATTATCCATGGATGGTTGTTAATTTTCTGCAATAAAATCTAGGTTACCTTCCAATGAGTTAAGCTGACAAAATGGAAAATGCCTGGAATGACCGTAGGTTTGGTCTGTAAAGGTCTGGGGAGGGAGCAGCGTGACCACAAATGGAAACTGAGTAGCATCGTGATGAAAGCTCCTTTTTAGAACCACACGAAGCACTCCCGCACTCTGAATGTGGAAGCGAGGTATGAAAGTGAACATTAATAATCAATTCCTAATGAATGCCAATTACGGATCTCATTTGAGATGATAATAACTTACTAGTAGTGTAAAAATGTAAATGTGCTGATCCAGCGTGTCACCATTTGCGGAAGAGCTAAAGGAGCTGAGATAATTGAATCCAGAGAAAAGAAGACTGAATAGAATTCGCTCATGTAAGGAAGTGGCAATTATCTCCCCGTCTTTAGAATGCGCACCTCTTCAGACTACCTGTCGTGAGCCTATCGCCCTGATGCTGGGTGGGAGCACTGAGAGGACTCATGCTGTGCAGGAGGTGCGGCTGTGAAAGGGCAGGGTACAGTTATCGAGCACAAGGAGTCACAGCGGAACCGGCACAGGATTACAGGCAAAGGGAAAATCACGTCAGGAAAATTAATAATCTTCCATAGCCTGTATGTGCTCACACACACACACACACACACACACACACACACACACGCACCTCTACTTAAAGATGCTTCACCACTACATGTGTGTAGATACATGTAAGCATTTCATGTTGCCTGTGATCTGCTAATACCCGAGACTCTCACTGTTCCTTCATTCAGGGAGCAGTCACTGAGTACTACTGGATCCTGTGTCGGAACTGGCGTTGCAAGATGAGTCACAGTTCAGTGAGGGGGCCTGCAGGTCAGCCGGCAGCGCATTCCGAGGGGCACATTCAGGGGCTGTGGACGCACCTAAGAGGGCAGCTGACAGCCTGGCGGGAGCGCACTGGGAGACGAAAGACTGTTGTGAGTAGAGGGCTTCCAGAACCGGTAGCACTGGACTGAACACCAGCCATCTACTAAGTGGTGGCAGGGCACAGGGCATGTGAGCAGGGGACCCGCAAGCACAGAACCCCCAGACGTATCATGAAGCATGGAGTGATCTGGGAACTGATGTCTGGTGTGTGTGAGATTTGAAAGTCATGCGAGAGAGATGAAATTGGAATGGTGAACAGGAGCTGTGCCATTAAGGATATTAGGTTAGCCAGTTGGGTGTTAGTGTTAGAGTTTGGACCTTTTTTTGAAGCTCATAGAGAAAGATTATTTGTAAATAGCACAGAAAGTAGATGTGAAGGGTCAAGACTAGGTGGATGGGAAAAGTCAACATGAGCCCCACGTCTCTGCTTGGACAGTGGGTGGACTGTAGTGTCATTCACTCAGTAAGAAACCCAAGAAGCCAGGCGGGGTTGGTAGGCAAAGTGATGTTTGGTATGGACATCGTGGGGTTGAGGAGCTAGTGGCACACTCTGGGGAGAAATCCAATAATCAGTTGGATTAGGAGGAGGAAAACCTGGCGAGGACGTGGGTTTGGGAGTTCCTATGGGTAAACCAGGCTCGGACTTGCTGGGCACAGGATAGCACTGAGCTATTTGCTGTAAGCCCGTTACCCTGCATGACCCGGTCCTGGGTCCTGCCGAAGCAGTAGCCCCAGTCCCTCATGGTCAAACGGTGACGTCATGTTCTTCCAGGCTAATTCAGGATTGGGTGCCCCCAGGTCTCCTTCTAGAACTCTTCAGAAGTTCTGGCTGATGTCAAACTTCACGCCCTGTCTCAGGAAGGAGTCACAAGGGTTAGCTTTATGGAATATGATTAATTTTTCATCTTTAGCACAAATTCGTTGGTTTTTTAAAGACCATCAAAAAAGTACAACACAGGCATCCATAGAAATCTCACTTTATCTCCTAGTTGTAGAATAAAGGTAGCATATTTGCACAGGGAACATTTTTCTTTGTACTCAGACCATTTCGGTTCAAATTTTGTCCCTCATTCACCTACTCAGCCCTCAAGATCCAGTCTAAGTCAGCATGGCCCTGGCCTGGCAGGAGGTTGCTTGGTGCAGAGTTCTCTTATCCCTGTGACCTGGTTTCTGCAGAGCCCGCTCTGCCCCAGCTCTGGGCCTTGGGAAGGACAGCTGGCTCCCACACCTCTGGGCAGGGAGCTGCAGGACTCGGGCCTGCGCGAAGGCCTGGCAGCCTGGAGACCCTCACCTCCACCCGGCTTTGCCGGCGGCTCACTCTGGGTCAGGTGCTTCCCTCCTGTGCTCCTCCGTCTGGCCCAACTTCAGTCTTCTCCCCCCAGGAGCAGTGCCGATTTAGTCCCCTTTGCGTGCACCCAACGTCCAAGTGCCAGACGCTGAGGGACAGAAAGAATGTCGAGAGGGCAGGCTGTGCGATGGTCACGGGCAGGACCGTCTTCCGTGGAGCCGAGTGCGGTTAGGTCTCTCTCCTCCTGCTGTCCTCCCTCCCCCCTTCAGAACTGCTTGCTGCCAGCTAAGGACCCGTGTTGGTGCAGCCAGTTCCTTGTAGAATATCAGGGTCACTGCACTGCCCCTGAGGGCAGCTCAAATCCGCAGCCAGCGCCCGGGGTGCACATGCCCCCCACGTGCCAGGCCGGCTCCGTGGCCTGCGCGTTTCAGGAGCGCGCTTACCAGTCACCTGCTTCAGAGGCACCTGGGCGGCTACTTGTTAAAATTCCAGACTCCAGCCCCTAGACCAGTCTGGGGGCGGGGGGCAGGGGCCAGGAACCCGCGTGTTCCTAAGGGAGTGTTGTGCACACAGCAATGTAAGAACACTATCCAGGATGGTCGTATAGGGGGGATTTGGAGCTGGGCTCTGCCACTTACTGGTCAGGTGACTGGCACCGACACTTAATGCTGTGTCTCTGTGTCTTAATTTGTAAAGTGGAAAGAACACCTACCTTACAGGGCTGGCGTGAACATTAAATGAGGGGATAAAAGTAGAAGTTCTTTAACATGTGATTATTTGTAGGAAAGCAGCCAGGTAAGAAGGGAGGAAGGAGGGAGGGGTGAAGAGGAAGGAAAGGGGAGTGGGGACAGGGAGGGAGAGACGGAGGCGAGGCTCGCTATCTGGGGTGGGCAGGCAGAGGGTGGCAGAGCAGGTAGGTAATAACTATTCATCTTGGAATGAGGGCGGTGAGCCGCCTGAGGTACTGGTGGGGAGATGCCGGGTTTGCTACCAGAGTGCTGTTAATTACAGACTGTAAAGTCTATTTCTAGAACGCGAAATTAGGAGGTGTTTGTCTTTCTTTTATAAGAAATTGTGCTAAGACACATAGCATAAAATTTATCACCTTAACTAATTTTAAAGGTACAGTTCGATAGTGCTAAGTGCACTCACATTGGGAATAGGTCTCAGAACGTTTTCATCCTGCAGCTCTGAGATGCTGCGCCCAGGGAACAAGTCCCCTGCCCCTGCCCCAGCTCCCAGCAGCCACCACCCCACCTGCTCCCGTGAGTCTGGCTTCTCTAGGAACCTCACAAGTGGAATTGACAGTGTTTGCCTTTTGTGACTGGCTTATTTCCCTTTGCACAGTGTCCTCAGGGCTCATCCATGTTGTTGCACGTGACAGGAATTCCTTCCTTTAAAGCTGGGTAATATTCCATTGTTGGCTCGACCACATTTTGTTTACCTATTCGTCATCCGTTCGTGGGCATTTGGTTTGCTTTACCTCTTGGCTATTGTGACTAATGCTACTAAGAAGGTGGGAATACATCTTTGAGGCCCTGCTCTCAGTTCTGTTGGATACATACCCCGACGTGAGATCCTGCATCTTTCTTCTTTTTAAAAAATTGCCTATCGGTCCCAGTGCTTTTAGAGCCGCATGAATTATTCACTGCCCCTGGAGCAAACTCTCTTCCATTTGTGGAAATGGTGTTTTGTTTTTCTAAACTCACCAGGTTGAAATGTTGAGGCAACTTGCCATTTAGATGGGAGGTTCGCTGGACTAGCACGTCTAAAATTCAGGACAGTTTTACACGAGGGGCTCTGCAGAGCGCCGGGGGCCCCTGGTACTGCCAGCAAGTCTGTCCTCAGTCAGAAACCTTGAACCAGCTTCTCACCATTGATGACTAAATTCCTGACATTTATTAAAGTATGGATTGAGTATCGCCCTTAAGCACAGCTTAAAAAGTGTCAAGGTTTGTTTGTGTTCTGAATGCTTAGTTTTTAAATGTCCTGCTAAAGGTGTTGGCTCCATTCTAAGCCTGGTCACCAGCTCAAGGTGTGATATTCACTTAGGCAAAAGTAATTATTAGTGACAGTAAAGGTACATATATTTTCTAACTAGTATTCTTGATAATTTACAGTATTTTTTAGTTCTCATCAAATCAAACTAGACTATCATTGTTTTACCTTGTAACATGGCTGACAACGCTCATAGAGTAGAATTGAAGCTCACTTCCACTTACAGTATTAGCAGGCCGAGGCTCTATCCACTGAGCCAAACTGGTTATGGCTTAAATAATATTTTTATTGATTTCAGAGAGGAAGGGAGAGGGAGAAAGAGATAGAAACATCAATGATGAGAGAGAATCATTGATTGGCTGCCTCCTGCACACCCCCACTGGGGATCGAGCCCACAACCCAGGCATGTGCCCTGACCGGGAATTGAAGTGCGACATCCTGGTTCTTTGGTCGATGCTCAACCACTGAGCCACACCAGCAGGGCTGTAGGAAAGTTTCTAAGCCTCTTATCTGTTAGTGAGGGTCAAACTAGATGACATCTGTGAGGTCCTCCACTTAACTGGGCACCCAGACATCTAGTGATGACCCTGCCCTGAGCAGGTGAAAGCGCACGGGGTGAAGGCAGGGCAGTTTGGATAGTAGGTACAGCCATGTACTTCGTTCTTTTACTTAATCTCTCATAAGAAATGCTTCTTGTTTTCTTTTTTTTTTTAGAAGCATGCATTTTATTCTTTATAATTTCGTGTGTGACAGGTGGGGTTTAAAATTGCATGTGCTCTTACCAGAAGTATAAGCCCCTATGTGACCTGTGTGCCGGTCGGATCTGCTCCAGGTGACAGTTCTGGTGACTCAGCATTTGCATTAGCAATCACACTGCTGTGTTTGTCACAGTGAGTCTGTCTTTTTCTCATGGGGGTGGAAGTGAAGTGTTTGGACTAGATGTAAGTAAGTTGTAAATTGATAAAACAGTTTTTGAACATCATAGGGCTATAAGAAAAAATGATTTAGAATAACTAGTTACGTAAATAATAATATGGCAGGAATTTATAAAAATTCTGAATATAACAATTTGCTAAATAAACACAAATAATGAACACATATTTTAGTTTATTTTGATATTTAATATATTTAAATCATATATTTAAAATAATATGTATTTTAAAATAAGAAACCACTCACACACCTCAGATTCGCAACTTGTTAGTTCTGTGTTTCTTCCATTTTAAATTTGGTCATTCTACAACACATTGATAACCACAGCACTGGGAGTTGTAAGCCAGGTAGAAATTTTGTTAATTTCTGCAATAATTAGGGTTAACCAGACAACTTCAGAATTTTCTTAAGCTAGGAATTAGGGCTTCATATGATATATAAAATAGAATTATTTCCAAACAGTTGTAACTTAACTCCAAAGAAAGGTTGCATTTCTAAGTCCCTGAAGGACATTATCCGAATACCTGGCTACCATCAAGGGCTCGGGGCCCTGAGAGCAGTGAAGCAGTAGGGAGGCTGAGAGGGCAGGCACCAGCGCTAACTACCGAGAGCAGTGCAAACCCCGGGCCCCAAAGGTAGACACCAGGAGAGGAAGGTGATCAGGGCTGGATATGGAAGCTGTGAAACCTACAGGCTGCCATGCCCAGGGCGGCCAGCAGAGGGGGCAGTTTTGGTTTCATGTGCTTGCACATCGCAAAAGTGGTGTGGAGCCAAGCAAGGGCCATGCGTGTGCATTCAGGTAACAGACTTTGCGGTACCGAGTGGGGTCAGGCTGTTCGCTGGCCCCGGCACTCTGAGACTCAGTGCAGCACTCCACCACTGTCTCCTTTAATAACAATAAAATTAAAGGCTGCTCCAGCTCTTGGTAACTCTCCTGCAAGTTCTTACCCCACCCCGGAGCCTCTGTTCCAATCAGAGGACTTGGCTTATTATTTGACAAAGAACATAGGAACCTTTAGACTTGCATATTCTCAAATCTCCCTGTCAAAGACCACATGGCACCTTTAAGATCTGGGACCAGAAGGTGCAGCTGCCGGGCACAGACCCAGCAGGGATTGTCACCAGGAATGTCTGCTCCTTGGAGTTGGCATGCTCCTGCCTCCGCACTGCCCTCTGCTGTGCTCAGCCCCCTGTAGGGCCCAGGTTTTGGGAGTTCCCTGTGCACCAGGTTAAGCTGGCCAGGCAGTAGGTGATTTTCATTCTAGACAGTTTCCTCCAACAGACAGAAGCAGCCCCTGACTCAAAGCAAGGTATGATCTATCTATTGTTTCTTCTCAGTTTCTGAACAGAAGGTCAAACTGTTAAAAAAAACTCCTCATAAGCTCTTAAGTCTCTGCGATTTGGGGTATGTTTTAAAATTGTGATTAAAAAACAAAGTTTACCACCTTAATCATTTTTAACTGTACAGTTCAGTAGTGTTAAGTATATTCACATTGTTGTGAAACAGATCTCTGGAACTTTTTTACCTTGCAAAGGTGAAATTCTATATGTTCAGTATTCTTCTCTCATTCAGCTGTAACTATCCCCAGAAGGGGGCGAGTAGGAGGCAGCCAATCAATGATTCTCTCTCATCATTGATGTTTCCCTCTCTCCCTCTCCCTCTTTCTTCCTCTCTGAAATCAAAAACATATTAAACAACAACAACAAAACACAAGGACTGGGGACACCTTGAAAGTTCTCTGGTCTGCCCTGACTGGTTTGGCTCAGTGGATAGAGCGTTGGCCTGTGGACTGAAGGGTCCCAGGTTCGATTCCAGTCAAGGGCATGTACCATGGTTGTGGGCACATCCCCAGTAGGGGGTGTGCAGGAAGCAGCTGATTGATGTTTCTCTCTCATCAATGTTTCTGACTCTCTATCCCTCACCCTTCCTCTCTGTAAAGAATCAATAAAATATATTAAAAAAAAAGAAAGTCCTCTGGTCGACATCAGCTCTTCTGCATGATGTTACTACTGTTGTTTTATATGAATTTAATTATTTCGTTTAAGGCCAACTTTAAGATGACTGGAGTTTAAAAGAGATAGTTACAGCTGAGAGAAGAGTACTGAACATTTTACAAATGTGTCTATGTTTAGAGAGGTGTGATTTTTAAACTTCTTTATACTTTTTTTACTGTGATAAAACTACGCAGCACAAAATGTACCATTTTAACCAGTCTTTGGGTACAGTTCAGTGGCATTAAGTACATTCACATTGCTGTGCGACCATCACCGCCTTCCGTGTCCAGAGGTTTATCATCCAAACGGAAGCTCTGCACCCACTAAACACTCCCTTTCCTTTATACCTGAAAACCCGTCTTCCTCGGCCATCTCTAGCTCCTCCCTGTGGGAACCACGGCACCCAGCTCAGTGGTTGGCCAGAGGCCCATGTCCGCCATTTTTCATGTCAGGTGAGGACTTACTCACGAGGAAATTCATTGGTGCTTCAAGAGCCTGCCTGAGTGTTTGGTAAAATATGGCCCAGTATTTTATTTCTTAAAAGTGTATTAAAGGGAAATGCTATCAGTTAACTGAATTAAATTGTTAGTTTTAAAAACACTATTGCCCACTTGTGAGCAATGAGGAAGGAAGGGGGTTACTTCTTGGGTCCTCAAGTGTGGCTGTTCCACCTGGGACGGCAGTTCTCCCGGAGACCGGCGACCTGCTCTTCAGTTGAGAAGGTGGTTGGCAGGACCTGGCACAACCAATTCATCTTCCCCCAGTCAGCTGTTTGCCAACTGTGATGTGGGTCTCATTCATTCTTTCACTCGCTCATTTATTTGTCATCAGTAAGTTCCTTCCTTGAGTGAGGCACACCAACCATGGGCAGGGCTTGCTGCCTGTGCGGGAGTGGCACGTGAATGGATAAATCCCAACCCCAATGGCAATGGCTGCTGGGGCCGTCTAGACAGGAAGAAGTGACAGCTGAGCTGTGACTTAAAGGAAGTGGCCGGGGAGGGGGCCATTTCAGGTAGAGGGAGCATTTGCACAGAACCTGCAGGGCCAGCTGGTAGTGTGCCTCCTCCGAGAGGGGCAGCTGTCAAAATGGGAACTCCTGTGGCGTTGAGAGGAAGTGCTGGGCTGCTTGTGTCTATTTTGTACATAAATATAAACGCTTTTATACTTTTCTAAAGCTTTCAGCCACCTTGGGTTCTGGCTAAGACTTCCTTTGTCTTAAACTATAGATACAAAGATTAATGTTGGGAAAGTAGCATAAAAGCTGGTCTTGTAGAAATATTTTATCAGCTAAACACACGGACGGACTGTATACTGAAATCCTGGCTCTGTGACTCCTGATGGTGTGCTGTGCGGTAGAGTATTTTGTTTTATCTCCCTTCTGTGACTAATGCTCATGGAGCCGGCAAGGATGTTACCCGACAGAGGATCAGTGCCAAAGCCGCTCGCCCTGGAAGGAGGACGGCTGCTTCGTTTCATTCTTTGCACCAATACTGAGACGCTCCCAGAGCTACCCAGGGCTAAGCAATCTGTATTCAGCTTGTGGTTCCCAAATCTGGCTTCCTTCTACTGGAAACGACAACAGCGAAACTAAAGCGCATTCACTTAGTTTTAAATATGCATCAAATGGGAAATAGTGACGGCCGGGCAGGCAGCAAAAAGCCACAGGAACGGTCCATGAAGGTTACCAAAACGTGAGCCACTTTGAAACCAGGTGGGCCTGCTCTGCTCTGTATTTCTATTGTATTGGCAACAGAAAGATCTTAGCGTCAAGAATATCCAAGGTCTGCCATGAGAAATAGACGAGAAGGGATTAGAATGACTGTGGCACCCATCATGCATTTCTGATATTCAAACTGTAGAGCAGACTCTTCCAGGAATCCATGGTAAATCTCGAAGGACAGAAAAGGGCCGAGAATAATCTTCTGGGGGCCAGGTGCTCTTCACAAGCTCTGAAAAAACCCAAGGAGAGTTTCCCCCGTTGCCCTGGGTCCCCCTTGAGGTTCCCCCTTTTTAGCTTCCTCTGGAGAAGCTGGGAGAACCCCTCCCGATTACTTTTCGAGGGGCTTTTAGGAACGAATGAGAAACCCTAAAAGCAGTGGCTCTCAACCTTGGCTGCACATTAGAATCACCTGGGAATCTTTTTAAAATCCTGATTTCTGGGCTTCATCTCTGGAAATTCTGTTTCTTTGTTATGGGGTGGGGCCACAACATTAGTAACAAAGAAACAGAATTTCCGGAGGATGAGGCCCAGAAATCAGGATTTAAAAAAGATTCCCAGGTGATTCTAATGTGCAGCCAAGGTTGAGAACCACTGCCCTAAAGGAAGGAAGATGCTACACGTTATAAAATAATGACAATTGGTGGAGTGCTTTGCTTTCTAGCAGACACTGTATAGAAAATGGTCCCTGCATGGGAGAGCTGGCAAACTCTCAGGAAGAGGGGCATGGTTGACTCACCCAATGATAAAGCTAAGTTAAAGGACACAAAAGAGGACTTTTATGGGCATGTACACACACATACACACACATACACACACACACACACAGCGATTTCTGACTGGTGTTCTGTGCAGTGACTGCTGAGCCCCACTGTGGCTGTGGGACCAGTGGAGGTATAATCTGCTTTATTGAATGGCATCCTACATGCACTGCTAGGGTATTTTACTCTATTCACTCAGCCTGGGAAGGGCAGGCAGAACACAGGCCACGGGGAGAGAGGAGAGCCCAGGGAGGAAGTTATAGAGCTCTCTTCTCTCTTGCAGGCTTGTCTCCTCTGCGTACTCCCTTCTGCCAAGGGTCAGGAGAAAATGGGGTGACACCTTCCCCTCCCTGTCCCTGTCCCATGTCACCTCCCAGCACAGCACTCCCTGCCCCGCCCAGGCTCATGACAGACAGTGTGGCCTTTCCACTTTGGAAAATGAGAATCCCCAGAAGACAGGCAGAAATGGACACAGTAAGTGATGGAAATTACTGGGTATCAGGAGAGATCATGCCCCGAAAGAGAAGATTGGGGAGGCGTTGATAGGGTGGAATTGCCTGAGATTCTCTAATGACATGAAATTTGCTTATTTTCTGTGGCTTCTGCTCCAAATAAGAGTTTTGTTTCTCACACGGTGCAGTGTGCAGTGTAACCCAGTGTTCATCATGGGGACCCCCAGGGGGTTGGCCAGAGGCCTACGGGCCTGATGGAGGGAAGTTGCGATATTGGCACCCTAACCAGAAAGAAGCAGAAAGAAAACAGGCTGTCATGGACTGGATGCGTGTGTTGAAATGTAAGCCCAATGTGATGGTTGTTATGTGCTAAAGTGGGGCCTGTGGGAGGTGATGAGGTCATGAGGGTGGGGTCCTCATGAACAGGATTTACCTGCATAAGAAGAGGCCTGAGGTGCCCTTGACCCTTCCCCCCTGTGAGGGCGCAAGGAGAGGTCAGCAGGCTGCAACCTGAGAGAGCTCACCCGAACCTGGCCTCGCGGGCACCTTGGCTTTTGACTTGCAGCCTCCAGGACTGTCATCTCCACTAAATGCCAGTTCCAGGAGGCAGGCCTTCCGTGTGGTTTGCTGCTGTATTCCCAGCACCCAGGACAGCGCCTCGCTTGTCTTCCGCACTCAGTAGTTATTGAATGAATATGTGAGACATCTCACTAACCCTAACCCTCCCCCAAAAGTATCACTCTAGGCCAGTGATGGTGAACCTTTTGAGCTTGGCGTGTCAGCATGGTGCCGTGTCACATATAGAAATTTTTTGACATTTGCAACCATAGTAAAACAAAGACTTATATTTTTGATATTTATTTTATATATTTAAATGCCATTTAACAAAGAAAAATCAACCAAAAAAATGAGTTCGCGTGTCACCTCTGACATGCGTGTCATAGGTTCGCCATCACTGCTCTAGGCACACAAACTTGGTTCACACCCTTTCTCTTCTGAATGATCAACTTTGGACTGAAATCGACTCTCACCTTTGGAATTTAGCATGAAAGGAACTGATGAGGGTAAAATGATTAAGGATCGAAATGAGAGTCCAGGAGTGGAAAGTCTTTCTCAGCTTGTGGGATAGCGACCTCCCCTTAAGCTACGATAGTGACCACGTCCACAGATGAACGTTGCCAGTTTGCTGATGACTGGCAGCCCGCACGTGATCCTATGGTCCCCAGGACACCAGTAGATCATATGCAAATATCGTTTGCACATTCATCAAGATACCACATGGACAGTGTAAGCTGCTTTAATTATCTTCAAGAAGAAACAGCCGCCTCTGGCACATGCACTCGGCTGCCTCTGTTGGCAACCGACCTGGAAATTATTTCAGAAGACAGATATTAAAGAGGAGTGGAATCTGTTCTGTTCTGCCCTCTGCGTAGCAATTAGAAGTTGCCAGGCTGATTCTGGATTTTCATTTCTGATTCATACTTTTAGACATATTTTAGCTATAAAATTAATGAGCGACTCCTGAGGTATAAATAATGAACAAGCTAAATTGCATTTTATGAAAATATAAAAGTCCCATGAAGCATTCCCAAAGAAGTTATGTTGGTTTAATAATTAAGCAAGAAGGAATATAAAATAAGAATTTCATTCTCAGCCAGGTAATGGACCTTAATTTTTTGCATTTTGTGCTTAGGGTTATAACAGGGAGTCACTGTTTTCACCTAGGGATATCAATGGAATAAATAAATTGGTGTTTATAGACGCTCTGGACTTTTAGAAGCAAGTATGTAATTTTTCATTCATAAAATGAGTGGGTTTTGTTAACCTAGCCTGAGGTTAGGTTAATAATATTCACCTGAGGATGGATGGATATACATATATATATTCATATTCCCATTGCTTTTCAGAGAGAGTAGAAGAAGAGGGAAGGAGAAAGAGAGAGAAAGAGAATCATTGATGTGAAAGAGATACATGGACTGGTTGCCTTCCACACGCACTCCTACCGGCGACAGGAAGTGAACCTGCGACCCAGGTACATGCCCTTGCCCAGGAATCAAACTGGAGACCCTTTGGTGCATGGGCTGACACCCTAACCACTGAATGAACAACACTGGCCAAGGTATAACCTAAATCTTGAAGTAAAGCTGTCAAATCCTTAGATGTGAAGACATGAGAAATCCATCAATCATCTCTCTATGTGTCAATGAATGGTTTGGTTGCATCATTAGAATCTTTCAGTCTAATAGAAAATAAAATTATAGGTAGTTTCTTTAAAGACTAACTCTTTAGGCTGCTAAACCCACAGAATGAAAACCCTTGAAACTACAAGAATTCTAAAAACCTAAGTTGGACCTGAAAAAGCCACCATTAAAACTAAAGTTAGGGAGTACTTTATACACAATTGAATTTTCCAAAGGAAATGATGACAAACTGGGTAACAACAACATGAAACCTGTATAGAGGCACTGGAGGGTGGCCCAGAGCAGGCAGAGACTGGCGGGGATTCAAGGACTCGGAGGGTGGATGGGAATTTCCAGTCTGCTGGGCCTGGGGGTTATAACTCGAGGAGGTGGCCAGTCTAGTTGACCTGAGGTGTTATCACGTGGTGGAGTTCAGGGCTGTGACTGGAGAGGGAGAAGGAAAATCCTGTAAAGGAGAGAGCCAAAATGAGGCAACCCTAAAATGCACATTAAATTTCCCTCAAGTCCTTGGGTAGCAGTTTTGAATTTTGCATACATGGAGGAGTCCAGAGGAAAGAAGCATCTAGAAGCTGAAAGAGTTGAGCAGAGATTTCAACTGCTATCTCTTCAGGGAAGCAGAGCTTGGAGTACAAGACCCAAGTTAGAGGGGCTCAGCAACACTTCAGGCTTCCCACTGAAACCCCAGAAGTGCCATGCATTAAGGCTAAAGAACAAGTCCCAGAACGGAGGGATTTTCCTTAGATCTAACGGCAAAACCTAAATAGAACCATTTTTACAAAGCATAGAGCCAAGCCTCACAAGTCCAAAGTGATCCACCACTAACTTAACACCTTGCTGACCGGTCATGAGATAACTTGTATCTGCACTTACATTAATTTAAATAATTCGAAGGTCTGAAAGCACTGTAGAGTTTTAAAATTACTTAAATTAATGTAAGTGCAGACATGAGTTATCTCATGACTGGTCAGCAAGGTGTTAATTGCCTACTAGAACACAAATCAATACTCCTCAAAAGAAGATAATAGAATCTAGCATCTCTAAGCTGTAATATCCACAATATTCAACATACAGTTAAAATTGGGTGTGAAAGAAATAGGCAGATGTGATTCACAGTCAAGA
>NW_005871634.1:166150-169389 GCF_000147115.1 Myotis lucifugus
TGACCTCCAAATGAGCCAGATGTCAGAATTAGCAGTCAAGAAATTTAAAGCTGCTATTATGTTCAAGGATTTAAAGGAAAAAGAGGTAGAGTCAAGCTGCCATGGCTCAGCGGTTGAGTGTTGATCTATGAATTATGAGATCACCATTCCATTCCCGGTCAGGGCACATGCCTAGGTTGTGGGCTTGATTCCCAATAGGGGGCATGCAGGAGGCAGCCAATCAATGAGAGAGATAGAAACATCAATGATGAGAGAGAATCACTGATTGACTGCCTCCTGCACGCTCACCACTGGGGATCAAGCATGTGCCCTGATTGGGAATCAAACCGTGACCTCCTGGTTCATAAGTTGACACTCAACCACTGAGCCACACTGGCCAGGTTATGCTTTTATTGAAAGGTATCTAATATGAAGAATTCACTGGATAGGCTTAAAAGATATTGGAAATAGCAGAAGCAAGGGTGGTGATCATGAAGGATCAACAGACATTATCCAATCTGAAGATTAGAGAAGTAAAGATTGAAATAATAAACAGGCCTCAGTAACTTATGGGATAATCGTAAATTTCCCCAAATTTGGTGAAAAACTTAGAGATCAACTTATAGGTCCTTGAAATTCAGCAAACCTTAAGCTGAATAAATACAGAGGACTAGATCCAGGAATACCATAATCAAACTGCTGAAAACCAATGGTAAAGAGAAAATCTTCAAAGAATCCAGGGGAAAAAAGACACATTACATAGAAGAGAATTCCCATAAGAATTACTGCTGACCTTCAAGGAAGGCCAGAGGCAATGAATGGCATCTTTAAAGAGCTGAAAGGAAAATAACTGTCAACTAAGACTTCTATGTCCAGTTAAACTAGTCTTCAAACACAAAAGTAAAACAAGGAAATGACCCAGTTGGAGAGCTGGCTCTTTAGGGGGGAGGGGTGGTGAAAGTCCTAGAAATGGTAAAACTGAGTAAAATATAAAAACTACATATTTAATTTCTTTTTCATTTCACTAAAAGACAACGTTATTTAAAGTAAATTGATGATTATAGTGTGGGTTTTATTTTATATATATTATTCTATATAATAAAACCCTAATATGCAAATAGACCGAATGGCCGAACCACTGGTCACTATGACATGCACTGACCACCAGGGGGCAGACGCTCAATGTAGGAGCTGCCTCCAGCCCACAGGTCCATACAGGTGGAGGGTGGGGCCAAGGAGCGGGTGGCGCCAGGCCAGCCAAAGTGGGTGCCAAGGGGGGTCCCCCCATCACCCCACCGGTGGCCCCGCAGATTGGCCCTGATTGCTAGCCAGACCTAGGGACTCTACCCATGCATGCATTTTGTGCACTGGGCCTTTAGTATCTATATGTATAAAATATCAAAATAGCACAAAGGAGGGAGATAAAATAATTACACCGTTGCAAGTTTCTTATGTTTTGGGTTAAGTGGCACAATGCTAACTCTAAGTAGCCCATGATAAATATGCATATTATAAACATTAGATAAAGGATGAAAGCAGAATACTAAAAAATATTCAGTTAAGAAGGCAGGAGAGACAGGAATGAAAAACAGGGCAAATAGAAAAACAGGGGCACTAGCAACAATGTGAAGCTCAAAACTCGAGTTAAAGCGAAAAAGTCAAGCACTAAAAAAGACATGTTGCATTGATTTTTAGCAATAAAAAGTTCAATATCAGGCAAAACTATGGTGATAGAAGTCAGAGCAGTACTTGTGTGTGAGGGATGGGGTTCGCCTAGGAGGAGACAGAACTTTCTGGAGTGGTGGAAAGTTATACTTCCCTTGAGGCTGTGGATTAACTGGGAGTATACCTTTATAAGAGTCATATAATTGTACGCTTAAAATGTGCGCATTTCTCTGTAAATTTTACATCCTCGTTTTAAAAGCCTCAAATCCAAACTCTCTTGCGGGGCCTGCGACTGTAAACGTTGACCAACAGAGGGCGCTCCGAGCTCACCAAACACGTTTTAGGGACTCAGCCACTTGGGAATGCAAATCAGACAAGCGGTGGGCCTCAGTCTCCACGGTGGCTCTCCCCGGACCCCCACCGTCCCCGACCCGGGCAGTCCACGTCGCCGGCCATACGCTCCTTTTCGGCAGCGCGTAGCTAATGGCGATGCCGTTTCCCGCCCCATCTCCCCGGAGAGCAGATGCCGCTGGGATCTGGCGTGGGCTGCCTGGAGGTGTCCCCGCCCCCCCACCCTTCGACCCCAAGGCCTTCTCTTGATAGAATCGCTTTTAAATTGCAAGTAGGAACGTAAAGGAAACTTGTGCCCTGTTCTCGACATCTTCATTTTGACCTCCATTCTCGCTTTGGTGACTGTAATATCCCCACGCAAGGGTTTTGGCGGGCGGGAGGGTGGGTGGATGGCAGCGGGGATGGCAGGCTGTGTGTGTGTGGTGGGGGGCGTTGCCCGGGGTTCCAGGTTCCAGCACCCCAGAAAGCTGTCTTCCTGCCCCTCCCCATCACAGAAGGAAGCTGGTGACAGAAAGGCACCAAACGTCCGCTGCGCCCTCGCCTACCCCCAGGCCGGGTCTCTCCGCGCCGAGATGCCAGCACACCTCACGTGACCCCCACCCCGGGCCGGTCCTTGCAGAGGCGTCTCGCGGGGTGTTAATTAAAGGTCACAACAAAACAGACCCGCCGGCTCACCGGGAGAAATGTACTCCCGGGAAATGAAAAATGACTCCCCGGAGCAGCCACGTGTGGAGCCCGGCGAGGCTGGCTTCCTGCGCTCCCGGGCGCTGCGCCTCGGGTGGGTGGGGGGTCCGAGAGGGCGATGACTGGCGCGCCCGGGACTCCGTGGGTCCCGAGGAAGACGTGGAAGGACGGGTGCTGAGGGCACCGGCCCGGCAAGGCGAGGCCAAGTCCAGTTCGCACACACCCCTCTCCAGGCCCGCGCCGTCGCGCCGTGCGTGTGCAGCGGCGAATCCCTCAGTTTCCTCCTGCCCCGGCTGCCTTCTCGATCTCGGGCTCCTCTGTCTCAGCGCTGGGCGACTGGGCACCTCGCAGATAGGGGCTGGGCGGGTGGGGACTCTCGTCCTCGGGCTGGGGGGGTGGTGTCCTTGGGAGGGGGCCCGTGGCTCGGCCGGGGGTCGGTAGGGTCATTCTAGAAAAGGTTTGCAGGGAAGGTCTGGGAGAACAAAGGGCTGGGGGGAGGACCCGGCGCGTTTGCGGACTTGTTTGTGACTCAATCCCTTTTCCTCGGCGTTTCAAAGGCA
>NW_005871634.1:171769-190925 GCF_000147115.1 Myotis lucifugus
CGCCGACACCCGCTCCGGGGAGCCCTAGATAATATTATGATCCCTGCTGGCCCGCTCGGAGGTTTCTCTCCCCGCCCACCCGCGATGCTTTCCAGAAACGCGGGTGGGGAAGTAAAAGCGAGCGGGGTTGGTGCCTCTCCGTGCCTGTCTGCGGTCCTCCCTTCCTGCCGGGATCACAAAAGCCAGCATCTCCCCCAACGTCCACTCTGTCCGGGGAGACGCAGGGTGGGAGCCCCGGGGAGCACCGCTACCCCCGGGCGGCTCCAGCACCGAGCGCACGGGGCTCCCCATGGCAACCCTGCGGGCCCCCAGCGCGGAGCACAATGCGGTTGTATTTGCGCGGTTGGGCCCAAGTGCTATCAAATGATAATATTGACTCTTGCGCTTCAAAGAGTTCTTATCGGTGGTTAAAATAGCAAGAACACAGTGGATGGCTGTGCGGGTCCGATAGGGTTTGTTCAATGGCGTTTCTAATTTATGTTTCGGTGACTTGAAACGCTGTGGTTACGAGTCGTGGGCTTCAGGGACAGGGGCCTCTGTTTGCCTCACCTGCTTGTCCAAACACACGCGCATTGGTGGTGTCATGTGCGAGGGTTACATGAAGCAAACACCACGCCCACAGACGCTGTAAAACTCTAACCGGGGAGGATCACCACCCTGAGAATTGGTTTTGTGAATCCCGAATTTACCTCCGAATAATTAACTCGTGGATTGCTGTCAGCGTGCCATTTTGGCAGTTGGGTGATACAACGCCAAGAATACATCTCGGATTCTAAGACTTCTTTCCCTCCTTCATTTTCACACGGTTCCTTCACTCGCAGATTTATTTAAGCTCTTTGGAGCATTTGTCAATGTTCTTTGATTTCCTATGGCATTCAAGGCGCCGTGTTGAGCACAGCAATGGAATCACACGTACCCACAGTCCTTGCCCACGTGGGGCTTATATCCTCACCGAGGACACAGACATTAACCACAAAATGCACAATTCATGATTTAGTCTTCTACCAAGACGAATGTGGGGTGCTGTGAGAGCGAATAACCAGACCAGACCATGTGATAAATTTGGGAGAACCTTGGCTCTTTAATAGGAAACATCTGATATTTGGAAGTCCTAATAAGTTGCAGTCTTCCAGATCATTCTAGAACATTCTTGAGGACGCATTTTTTAAATCTTTATTGTTGAAAATATTACATAGGTCCTCCTTCCCGCCCCCCACATGAACTTCTTCCAGCCTACTCCCATCTCCCCCACCCCAGGCCCTCACCACCTCATGGTCTGTGCCCATGGGTTAGGAAGTTCATTGGTTGATCTCTCCCCTCCCAGCCTCCCCTGCCTTCCCTCTGAGCCCGTTCCTGCTTCTGTAGGACTCATTCCTCTAATAGCTTCATGTTTGAGTGCTCTTGTGTGCAAAGGGAAATCAAAATATACCCTTCTCCCACGAATGGAGGAAGGGAAGGAAATCGATAGGAAGAAGAAACAAATATTGGACGTAGATCCATCCATCTTGCCTTGTGGGGTCACGTGACAAGGAGAGTTCTGGTTCTATGGAAGCAGCCTGGGAGATTCCTTCACAGGGTCGCAGTGGGCAGCTCAGTATATTTGTCCGTTTTAGTCACGGGATGAAATAAAGGAGATGCTGGGAGACGGATCGTATTGTCACAGTGATGGGTCTCCTACACCTCAGTGCCCCACGCCCACGGGGACAGTCACACGGAGTCCTGGTAGGTGCACATGGGAATATCACACAGTGCCTGGAGCTTCATATGTGACATAGCGTGATGGAGCATGACCGTGTACAGGGAGTGCCCACGACTCCATGAGAGCCAGCGGTGATTTGAATCACCTTGTTGTTAGAAACAACGTCAACTAAAAGTATCCTGCATGTCTCCGGGAATAACAGTTTCAGTGTTAGTGTTCCTTTCTAAAGCATCGGTACAGTTTTCATCACACCTCGGAAGTTTGCAACGTTTTAATCAAATAAGCACTGTGTTCTCTCGAGCACCACGGGCGGGCGGAGGCCCATGTAACTCGGAGACGAGACCTTCCTCCTCCCCGAGCAGACTTTATGAGCGAACTGGGGACCCTCGCAGCCCTCAGGGCGGAGGCGTTAAGTTTCATTAGAACAAGAGTGTCATGTGGCTCCAGCATGTAGTTCGGCCTCCGGAGGAAGAGCCTGGAAGATAAAGGCGTGTTTTGGAGGGGTGATTAGCCAAAATCACCTTTGTAATTCGCTTAAGATGCTTAGCTGTGCTGGGGGGAATATTTTCTCATAAATAGAGTATTACATTCTGTGAGGTGGTGCTAGCAGTCTCCTGGGCAGGCCGGACCAGCACGTCCAGAACCTTATCATTTTGGGGTGATTTGGGTTTAGGTCTTTCTCCAGCGCTGATTACTTTTGTGACATTGAGTCCGTGGGTTTTTCCCTGTATGTTTCACTTTCCCACCGACACACGAAGGAAGACAATGACACATGCTGTTAGAATGTCATGAAAATTACCTGAGATGAGGTTAGAAAGATGCTCCATTCTTCACAGATGGACATGAGCGTCGGCGATTATTAGACAAGAGTCTGGTTGGTTTGTTTATGTTTCATGGGATGTAAGATTTTTCTTACAAAACATCTGCTTTCAGTTTCTACTTTCGTCGGTGCATTTCCCAAATATCACACCGGCATACGATTTCTCGTGCGGTGCCCCTGGTAGGTAGAAGCCCTGTTGAGTCCCCCCGAATTGTGTCTCTGGGACAGTTGGTTAAGAAGGTCAGGTGAGCTCAGGCTGGCACGGCTCAGTGATTGAACAACGACCCATGAACCAGGAGGTCACAGCTTCGATTCCCGGTCAGGGCACATGCCCATCCCCAGTATGGGGCGTGCAGGAGGCAGCCGATCAGTGATTCTCTCTCATCATTGATGTTTCTATCCCTCTCTCCCTCTCCCTTCCTCTGTGAAATCAATAAAAATATATTTAAAAAAAGAAGGTGAGATGAAGTGCTGGTGGGCCCATGCAGGGGGTCTGACTGACCCCAGGAGTTAGGGACTCCGGGGCCTGTGGAGTGACCGCCCACTCCTGAGCATTCTCTGTAGCCAGGTGACCACTTCCGGGATGGGGGTCATGTTAACTGAGGCAGGAAGTGGGAGGAGACCCAGGTTTGGGTGGAGCTCAGAGCGAAGGACGTTGGTAATGGATTTGGTGCCGTGCGTTGTGTTTGAGGCAGATTTAGGAAAACACAGACTGGGGTGTAGGACATGACAGCTGTGAGCTCACATAACCCTTAATAATGCCCTGGATTCAGCCTTTCAGATGGCAGCTTACCTGGCCGGGCCCAGACCGGTGCCCGGTGGCAGACGGTGAAACACTCGGGTTGGTTTTACCCCCTCGGCCAGTGAGAAAGGACCGCCTGGGGAAGATCAGTTCTTTCCTAGCTGGGAAGTGGAAGTGGTGAGAAAAACACAAAGGGATGTGATTTGCAAAGTGTTGGGATTTTAAGTGAAACAGCCCTCTTACCCACTGCAGCGTTTCCATGTGTAAATATAAAACCGTTTTACATCCACTGGCAAGCGCGCCCTTCCTGTTTTATACACAGTCGAGGCACCGCGCCAGGAACAGGGGCCAAGGCATGAGTCTCCTGTTCTGGGCGAGCCGGGATCATTCCGAAACCAGCCGCAGAGCAGCCCTGCGAAACCTCAGCCCGGAGGAATTCCCTGGAGTAAGCAGAAACGGTCCAGCTTGGCGAGAGGTTATCAGACATCTGTTCATTTCCATATCAATAAAAGAAAATCTTCTTTTATGTAAAAAAAAAAAAAAAGAAGAAAAAAAGGGACCAGGAAGACATTCCTATCTGATTTGTTCTCAGTCACATACTCCGGGTCCATTTATGCCCCAGAAATACCAGGAAGATTAGCCAGACACACTGAGAAGGGTGGCCAGGAGTCACCGAGATGAAAGGAAAGAATGTGTCACGGGGTTTAAAAACACCAAGCGTGGCCTCGAAATAGCCGGGGCCCAAGTGAGTCTAGACTTGAAGATTTCATCTGTACGTTCGCATTTTCCCAGCTCCAAAACGGGGGGTGGAAAAAGAACTCCACTTAAAAGGTCCCCTGGAAGCCATTGTAAGACACTCTGTAAGTAGATAAAATACACCGCCTTTTCAGTAGTTATTAATTATGAGAAAATTCTATCAGAAATCTAAGAACACATGACTATTTTCGGAAAGCTTCATTCGAATCTTTTCCATCTCAGAAGTAGTTGAGATAAAGGACCAGCTAACAGATCCTATCAGTAATGGAAAAGTCCCGTTAGCATTTATCATTCAAAAAAAAATATTTCTGAAACATTTGAGGGATTATAAGAACATTCCTAGCCCTAACCGGTTTGGCTCAGTGGATAGAGCGTCGGCCTGTGGACTGAAGGGTCCCAGGTTCCATTCCAGTCAAGGGCACGCACCTTGGTTGCGGGCACATCCCCAGTAGGGAGTGTGCAGGAGGCAGCTGGTCGATGTTTCTCTCTCATCGATGTTTCTAACTCTCTGTCCCTCTCCCTTCCTCTCTGTAAAAAATCAATAAAAAATATATTTTTTAAAAAAAGAACATTCCTACTAGAGACATGTGAGCAGAAACCTCTTCTTTAAGGCTTAGTGAGCTATGGAATGATGGCATTGCATTCTACCAGACTTTTAATTGTGAACCAACGAGGTCAATTTTTATAGTGACTTAATTCACTTTGTAAGAATCCCCAGCCTGTAGTAATTCCTCCCACACTCTCTGCAGATAGGATTATTGCATTAGAAATGTGATTTTTAAATGGCCGAGGCTAGTCGTTTGTCAGCATTTGGAGGGATTAAGTCAATAGAATTTAGGCAACATTATTGTTGCTCGTTGGCGTGTCAGAGATCCTACTATTCATCAGCGAGTAGTAATGGCGACGGTAACGATGATGATTATAAATGGCTCACAATTACCATCGGTAGGTGCTAGGCACTGTGCTTGGTTGCACCACATGAACATACATGAATCTCATAGCAAAGCGAAGACGAACCTGATTTCTTTACCCTCGGATTCCCAGGTGATCGAAATGATTTAAGTCACAAAAGGAAGCAGCATTGAAGATGCAGGGAACAGAGAAACCCCAAGATGCTTGCACCCCAATGCCATCGAGGGCCACTCACTGTTACTGTAACTGCCCGAGTGGGAAGCTGTGAGCGAGAGAGTACCTTCCGACGCCTTTTCCTGGGCTCACAGATGGTGGGGGGTGGGGTGGGAAAAGTCTGTGAGCTGTCAAGATTCTGAGCTGAGTCATTTTCTCGGCTGGAATGAAATGGGGGAAAAGGACCTTCCGCATGTTTAACATTCACTCCGTTGAGGCTGTTGTCCGCTCTGTCTGTGCTGATCTCCAGCCGGGCGGTCCAGTGCCAGGTCAGCGGGGCTACCGGACTTCCGCTCTGGTCGTTCCTGGCCAAGGTGGCAAACGGGTGGTGCCCTGAGGGCCCACTCTCTTTTCTGGAATGCAACGCCGACTTCCTTTTAACCACTGTCTTGAGTCACAGGCTGATCGTAGCATCTTTTCTTGTTTCGTTGGTTGACTTCCTCTATGTTCTTACCCTCTAGAAGGGCTGCCCCTGACCATTCATACTGACATGCGCAATCAGAAACACCTTAAAGTGTGTTTGCAGAGGTGCAAAGGGAGGGAGAATACACCGGCATTCCTAAATTACTTTAGAAACATTTATCAAAATAGTAAATCCGCCTGGCTGGTGTGGCTCAGTGGTTGAGCATTGACCTATGAACCAGGAGATCAGGGTTCAATTCCCGGTCAGGGCACAAGCCCGGGTTGTGGCCTCGATCCTCAGTGCGGGGCGTGCAGGAGGCAGCCGATCAATGATTCTCTCTCACTATTGCTGTTTCTATCTCCCTCTCTCCCTCTCTGAAATCAATAAAAAAACTAACTAAATAAAAGTTTTTTTAAAAAAGAAGCTCCTGCTGACGTCCATCCCCATGAAAGCGTCACCCAGAACCCTTTACCATCAAGTTCACGTGGACGAGCCCCTCCTCTGCTTCGCTGGGATATGAGGGTGGCCACAGAGTTGAGGGAATAGTGACAAGAGCAGAGATGCCAAGATGTGGAGGCTGACGGTCACCTTGTATATTAACCTGGGGGATAGTTGGCATCGCTATGATGTTGGATCTTTCCCAAGGACATGGAACGTCTTTCCATTTGAACAAGACTACTTTTCAACAATATTAGAGGTTCTTCTCTTATAGGCTTGGCACATTTTTTGCCCAATTTATTCTTAGGTTTTATATCTTTTGTTGCGATTACAAATGAGCTCTTCACTTGCATTATCTCTTCTAATTGATAGTTGTTTATATGTAAGAAGGATAGTGATTTATATATAAATTTTATATCCTATTACCTTATTATATTTTATTAATGTATTCATTAGTTTTTAAAATTGGTACTCGAATTTTCAAAAGAATTTATCTTCTGCAAATAGAGATGTCATTACTCTTTTTCTTTGCTGCTTTTATTCCTCTAATGATTTTCTCTTGTTTGTTACATTGATTAATGCTTCCAATACAATGTTAAATGGTAGTGATATATATACATATGAAAATCTCCATCAATTTCTATTTTACTTTGTGTTCTTAATGAGGAATGGGTGTTATATTTTGCCAAATGTCTTTCCAGTATTTAGGGAGATGATCATAAGATTTTCCTCCTTCTATCTATTATTATTGTGAATTATAATTGATTTCCCAATAGTGAACCATCCTTGCATTCCCGTAATAAACCCCACAATGTATTTTTTAAATATGTTGCTGGATTCAGTTTGCTAATATTTTATTTATCGTTTTTGCTTTCTTTTTTCAATATATTTTTATTGATTTCAGAAAGGAAGGGAGAGGGAGAGAGAGAGAGAAACATCAGTGATGGCAGAGAATCATTGATTGGCTGCCTCCTGCACGCCCCACACTGGGGATCGAGCCCACAACCCGGGAATGTGCCCTTGCCTGGAATCGAACCTGGGACCTCTCAGACTACAGGCCGATGCTCTATCCATTGAGCCAAACTGGTTAGGGCTGTTTTTGCTTCCATATTCATTTTCCAGTAAGCGCTTTTTTACTCCCGCGTATGTGCCCAGCTACAGTACTGTGCCACATTATAACTGAGCTATAAAAAAGGCTAAAATTCTCCCCCTGACGTCTGTTATCAGAGAGAGACAGGGAACCAGGGAGTTGCAGTGCGGTGTGCTGAGTGCCAGGCTGGAGCTGTGCAGGCTGCTGGGCGAGGCGCCAGCTGACTGGAAGGGTGGGCAGGGGTGGCCTTATGAACAGGGTGACACCCCGACACTCCAGGCCGAGGGCACAAGGAGGTCATGCCTGCTCAGTGCTCCTGGGAACCGGCGGTGTCTGGTCACCATAGCAGGGTGTTTGCGTGGGTGAGTGACAGGCTGGGAAGGAATGTTCCAGAAGGGTCCCAGGCTGAAGGGCCTTGCAGGCTGCAGGCTGATGTTATCCGGGGGCCGTGGACAGGCATTCAAGGGCCTCCAGGAAGGGGATGCAGTGATCAGATATGTTCATGTAGGAGAGATTGCTCTGATGGTGAGAGGGACGGTGGGTGGGAGAACGGGGTCGCGGAGTCCGGGTAAGAGGCCCCCTGGCCCGAGTGGAAGATGGCGCCGACCTGAACTGAGGCAGTGGCAGCGGGAATGAAGGGACCGCGTGGGCCTGGCCAACCTTTGTGCCCAGAAAACCCATGAAGGTGGCAGCAGAGCTGTGGTGGGAGGGAGAGGAGGAGGTTAGGCGTCCTCCCAGACTTCTGGCCGGGGCAAGGGTGCGGATGGGGCTGCCGTTCATGGAAATGGAGAATACAGACAGACAGACAGAGGGTTTTTGTTACTGTGGGTCTGATTTCTGAGGATGGCTGTGGACAATAAAACTGGACAATAAAACTGGGCTGGGCTCTGTAGAGCTTGAGGTGGAATGTTCCAGGGGGGTCCAAGTTGGGGGGCTCTAGGGTGCATCAGAGCTGGAGATGTGGCTCTGAGAGACATCACCCTGAAGAAGGTGGTGAATCCTCAGACGGGTGAGGTCTCCACGGAGCATGTGTAGGGTGAGACAGGAGACACCTGAGCAGGGAGTCGGGGACTCACTGACATTGAAGGGACAGGTAGCTGGAGGAGCCGGGAAGACAGACCTAGGGGAGGCCAGAGAGAGGGCAGGGACGTGGAGACGGGTGTCAGGGAAACCGAGGGAGGAGAGAGCTTCAGGGGGTAGAGGTGACAAGAGGTCAGATACCTGGACGGCCAAGGAGGCGAGCCAGGACTGAGGTTCCCATTGAATCGGCCAATAGGGGGCCACTGGGGGTCTTGGTTAGGACATTCTGGTGCCTGGGCAAGGACAGGCACTGACAGCGTGCGTGGGAGTGGACGGGGAGGGGAGGGCGTCCGCGGCAGCATGCCAGGTGTGGAGACTCTGAGAGGTTAAGAGAGACGCATTTTTTCAGCTCTTGTGACCTTAAAGGTGAAGACCTGGGTCAGCCACCTGGTGCAGACCAGGCCACCTCACCGAGTGTGTGGCCCTGGGGAGGCCGCTCAGCGCTCGGAGCCTGGAGACTCCGCTGCACGCTGGGGCAGTGACCGCACGGCGCAGGGCTGTTGTGAGACGGCATTCAGCCATCGCCTCCTGTCTTTATGCCAATGACGTTGAATTTTATTTTATTTTTAATCTATTTTTTATTGATTTCAGAGAGGAAGGGAGAGGGAGCGAGCGATAGAGACATCAATGATGAGAGAGAATCATGGATCGCCCCACACTGGGGATTGAGCCCCCGGATCGAGCCCCCAGCCCGACTGGGAATCCAACCTATGACTTCCTGGTTCATAGGTCGACACTCAACCACTGAGCCACACAGGCCAGGCCCAATGAAGTTGAATTTTAGAAAAGGCTACCTGCCCTCCCCTCCCCTCCCCTCCCCTCCCCTCCCCTCCCCAGGCTCCATCTCTTCTCCCTAGACTCCCTCTCTCTCCTTCTTCCTCTCCCCTTCCTGTCTCCCCTGCAAGTGAATACAGCTCCTCGGACCTTCCTTCACCTGCAGCAGGTGGCTCCCTGGAGAAGTTCGGAGAGCTCAGTTGCCACAAACAGCGACTCCTTTTAGCAGCGCCGCCATGGCCCTGCGGGGAGCCTGGCAGGGAGGCATCTCAGCTCTGGATGAAGGCGAGCAGCCCTCCCGCGGCTGCGCACCAGGAATCTGGGCTTATCTGCCTTCCAATCCAGCGCTGTCTTTCTCAGACAGTTTTCTCTGCAGTTATGCTTTGCTGATCCTATCGCGTCGATTCCGACCAGAGCCCGTGAGAAGTCTGGAAGTAGAGACACCCTCCCCCACCCAGAAGTATTTCCTGCACCATCTCAGCTGGCAGCAGGCGTGACCGCTGACCGCTGACCGGTGCAGGCAGCTCTTAGGAGCTGGAGGTAGAAGGAGTCGCTATTTTTGTGCTGCTCCACGGGGGACCCTATCGGAGGCTCTGGGTAGAGTGTTTTCCGATAAGCAGAACTGTATCTAAGTATAGCTTAGGCGTTACAGACCAGGGGACTGCTAGGGGCCTTTTTAATCCAGCTTTTCCACGTAATGGAGCTACGCTCAGTGCTGTTACCACCACGAGGAGTTCTTGGGAAGAGTTTTAGCTCTCCATCCAGCATGGTTCTAAAGCCTTCGCTTAGTTCTTGCACAGAAAATGGCTTTGTTTTTAAAGCTCGAACTGCAGAGGCCAACTTCAGGTCCACCTTGTAGCACAGCAGTGACGGATATCAACTTTCAGTCCTTCTTTATCTAATCGGAGCGATGTCCGAGGTGTGTAATGGCTAATTCAGGGTTTTTTCCTAAGATAACACAGGAACTCACAGAGCTTGAGCTGCTCCTGGGCCGTAATTCCGTCTTTTAATGAGCAGTGATGAACGGCCGTGCCTTCCCATGAACATATCGTCTTCTTTATGGCGGTTGCTTTCTTGGGCGCTGTAATCACTGCTTCCCCACGCCCCGCGCCACCCAACTGGCGGTTTCAAGCAGCATCCAAGTCTGATTTATTAACCGATCAGAAACCACCACCACCACCAGCCAACACCGTTCAGCTCCCTAACCAAGTGGTTACACGGAAAATGGACAGTTGAATCCAGGCAAACAACTAGCACCCACCATTGTTTAAGAAAAATAGTCAGCCCTGGCCGGTTTGGCTCAGTGGATAGAGCTTTGGCCTGCGGACCGAAGGGTCCCAGGTTCGATTCCGGTCAAGGGCACGTACCTTGGTTGCAGGGTCTTCCCCGGCCTGGGCCCTAGTCGGGGTGCATGCAGGAGGCAACCAATTGATGTGTTTCTCTCACATTGATATTTCTCTCTGTCTACCCACCTCTCTTCCACTCTCTCTAAAAATCAATGGGAAAAATATATTTATATATATATATTCATATATATATATGAAGAGGAAGAGGAAGAGTCAGCTGTCTGGCTCAGTTGTATGTCTTCCGTGGAGGACGGCTTGATCTTGGACCCGGCAGCTGAAGAACTGGCCTGGAATGTCCTCCCTGAGGCCCCACAGCTGTGAATGTGAGCATCACTATGGCTCCGTGGGCTGAGGGATGGATGGGGGAGGAGAGAGAGGAGAGGAAGAAGATGGAGGGAGGAGAAAGAGGAAGCAGGAGAGAGGAGAAAGAAACGGAAAAAAAGGGGTTGCTGTTGCTAGGCTGGAGATTGTCTACAACCCCAGATGTTTAGGTTAAAAAGGACTGTCCTGCCCTGGCCGGTCTGGCTCAGTGGATAGAGCCTTGGTCTGCGGACTGGAGGGTCCTGGGTTCGATTCCGGTCCAGGGCTCCATCCTTGGCTCTGGTCGGGAACACGTGCGGAGGCAACCAAATGATGTGAGAGAGACACATGGATGTTTCTCTCTTTCTGTCTCTCTTCCTCCCTTCCACTCTCTCTAAAACTCAATGGAAAAATATCCTTGGTGAGGATTAATTGAAAAAAAAAAAAGAAAGCAAAGGACTTCCTTTATAAGACAAGGTGCAGGGAGTCGCCAGCACTAACTAGCACGCGATCCCAGGCACGTGGCCTCCCTGGCTTGCGCTTTCTTTCTCTTTTGTAAACCACGAGGGCGGGAGTCGTGGTCTTTACACTCCTTCCAGGCCTGCGTGTGAGTCTCTGAGGCTGCAGAGGGGCCCGGACTGGATGGAGCCCCGTTTGTGCCCCAGATTCCAGAGGGGATGCTTCGCACAGTCCCCGATGGTCTCTGGCTGAACCAGGAGCCCGAAGCCGGTCCGTGAGCTGCCAGGTCTGTGGGCCTCGGCCAGCAAGGCGTGTCCCCTCGATGGCCCATCCGGACGACGGTCCTGGTAGCACCCTCATGGCTGGTGATTGGAATTTGGGCCATGAACGGACGGACAGGATTCTTCCTGCTTCTCAATACAGCTGTTTACTTTACTGTCTTCTGTTTGTAAGCAGAAGTCAGCGTGGGCAAACAAAGGGACAATGGGTTTTAAAAAAGCAGTTTGGCCAGGAATGCTTGAGAAAATGTATTGTCCTACTTCTCTGACAGCCCAAACTTAGCTTTACATTTTAAAATGTGCTGCCCGTCCAGTGTGGCTCAGTGGTTGAGCGTCGACCAATGAACCAGGAGGTCACGGTTTGATTCCCGGTCAGGGCACATGCCCGGGTTGCAGACTCCATCCCCAGTGTGGGGCGTGCAGGAGGCAGCCGATCAATGATTCTCTCTCATTGATGTTTCTATCTCTCTCTCCCTCTCTGAAATTAATAAAAACATCTACATAAAAAAATAAAAATAAAAATGTGCCGTACACATTAGGATTTAGAAATAATTCGTGGGGAGCTCCTGTGGGTAGCAATCCAGGAACACCAGAACTCCAAGCATTTTATTCCGGATTCCTAACCAATTCTCCCCCTGAATTTCCCCCCAAAACCTTTTTAGCTCCCCTGTGATTTCTCCGTCCTTTTCCTACTCCTTCGAGCATCTGGATGGGGCCCTAATTGTCCAGACCAATGTTTACAATTCCCGTGCCCGTGACTCGGGTGTAACAGCCCTGCAGCTTTTGATGCTGTGGTCTGCAAGCGACTCAGCGAGGCCGATTAAATTCTTACCGATTTCGTTTTTCTTTATCATCAGCCCAGGTGGCCTCTTAAGCTGTCTGCTTCCTGTGACTGTTCCCCTCCTATTTCGAGGGTAATAATTTATATTTGTATCTGAGTCTAAACACAACTCGGGGAGCACAGATAGGAAAAGCAGAACTTCGTTTGGCCGCGGGCAGCCCAGAGCTCATTAGGAGGAGGCACCGAGCAGCAGGGAACCATTCATTACCCTCGTTCTTTTACTTTTTTTTTGCACTTGAAAAATAAAATAAAATAAAAAAATGTCAACATCTTCCTTAAAGTTCCAACTCTGAGATGAGGGCAGGTCCACACCACGACTGTCTGCCCAAACCCTGCTCCTCATAGAGGCTCAGCCCCCCCCGCCCCCCCCCCCCACCTCTCCTAGTAAGGCCGCCGTCAGAGCGAATGCTTCTCTATTCAGAGCTCACTTCTGACCCATCCTCGCACCCGGGTCTCTGCTCTGCGGCCAGGACCCCGGCTCAGCAGGTCGCCGGCCGCCCAGCAAACCCTCCGCGCGCTCCCGTGGATTCTGTTCTCAGCTGCTCTTCTCAGCTGCTCCTCTCATCGTGTTCCCAAACTTGCTCCTGTCATTCTTTGTGAAATTGCCAAGGAGGGGTCTTTTTTTAAATTTAAAAAAAAAAAATATATATATATATATATGTGTGTGTATTGTTTTCAGAGAGGAAGGGAGAGGGAGAGAGAGATAGAAACATCAATGAGGAGAGAGCATCATTGATCGGCTACCTCCTGCACGCCCCACACTGGGGATGGAGTTGAGCCTGCAACCCGGCATGTGCCCTGACCAGGAATTGAACTGTGAACTCTTGGTTCATGGGTCAATGTTCACCCACTGAGCCACACCGGCCGGCGATTTCTGGTCTTTTGAAAGAAAAGTCTCCTTTCCACTGTGTGAATGAAAATGTCACTGGGGCTGAAGGAGGGGGTGAGGGGTAGGGGGTGATGCCTGGGCTAGTCCTGGGGGTGACACACTGCCGTCCCCCGACGCGCCCGCTGTCCCCTGGAAGAGTGAAATCACAGGGACCCGAGCGTGAGCGTGGGCTCCCCTGGGGGGTGTTGGTCTCGGTATTTATGGACCAGCTGGTGGAGGTCCCGAGTTCCGTGTTGGTCGATATGCCCTTGTTCTTGCTCAGCTTAATGCGGTTGTATTCACTCTGGTCTTGCAGAATAACAGACTGGATGCTTAGAATGGGCCCCAGGGGTCCCAGGAGGAAATTTATTCTCACTGGTTGGCACTCAGCCAAGAGGGCAAGCGTGAGGCCTCTCACCCAGGCCCGGGCCCCTCACCCAGACGGGGGCCCCTCACCCAGACTCGGGCCCCTCACCCAGGCCCAGGCCCTCAGGTTCAGTGTCTCCGTCGTCCGAGAAGTGGCCCTGCACTGTGGTGAGATGGTGACACGTGGTCACGTCCGGGAGGAGGGTCTGGAAGAATGAAGGACTCTCTCCCTGGAAAGGCTTGGGGCTGCCCCAGAGTTTGAAGTGAGAGGAGACCTGCGGCTGCTGGCTTCAGATCATTCGGTGCCGGGCAGCGAGGAAGAGGGTGGCTTGTCACAGACATCCCTGGGGTCGTGCCAGGTCTGGAGAGCGATGGCGTGGAGCTCACGGCTCTGGCTACGGGCATCCTTTGGGATCTCTTTAGTTGGATCGCGGACTGTCCAGACCCTCCCTGCGAAGCTTACAGAGGGCAGAATTTAATTTAATTTGTCAGTTTAAATGAACGCCATTCGTTATTAACATTGTTCCTCACCTTTCCGCCTGGAGAGCCCAGAATGTCCTTTGTAGTCGTTAGCATGTTGTAAGCGTAGATCAGCAGACGGAGGAACCGGGGTTGTGCGGCCTCGCATCGCTTCTGTGGTTGAACGCGGGGCTCCCGGCGCCGGGCCCTCTGGGTTCTCTGCTTTGTCATTTACCAGCTCTGAACAGAGAGAAGGACGTACTGCTTTCTGTCACGGTTTCCTCACTTGTCTCATGGGGTTAATAATTGTTGCTTTGGCCCAGCCAGCCTGGCTCAGTGGTTGAGCGCCGACCTATGAGCCAGGAGGTCAAGGTTCGATTCCCTGTCAGGGCACATGCTGGGGTTGTGGGCTCAATCCCCAGTAGGGGGCGTGCAGGAGGCAGCCGATCAATGATTCTCTCTCATCACTGATGTTTCTATCTCTCTCTCCCTCTCCCTTCCTCTCTCTTAAATCAATAAAAAAACAAACACAATAATAATTGTTGCTTCATCGGCATGTTTGGCACATAGTAGGTGTTCATTAAATGCTAGTATCCAACTGCTGTCTTGCAGAAAAGTAAAACTTACAATCTAGATGGTGCTGTCTGACTCCAGGATTCATTGGACACATTAACATTCAGTTTATTCATTTTCATTCTCTCATTATCCATTTCTCTAGCCATCTATCTATTCCTCTGCTTGCCCAACATTTCTTGGCCTTTACCATGTAGCAGTGTGGTCTCTGGGCCTGGTGCTGGGGATAGAAAGATGGCTAACACACAGCCCTGCCCTTGAGCCCCTCACAGCCTGCTGGGCGGGGTGGGTACAGACACACCACACTGAGTGCAGCTGGGAGCACACGGGGGAGCAGCCCCCACTGCTCCCACCATTGTCTCGGTCCATTGCCAGGACTTTGTCACAGCACAGCACCCCTTTAAGGAATGGCATGGCCGGGTAGAGATGGTTTCTTAGAAGTAGTGCCTGCAGCCCTAGCCAGGTGGCTCAGTGGGAAGAGCACTGGCTTGTGGACTGAGGGGCCTTGGGTTTGATTCTGGTCAAGGGCATGTACCTCGGTTGCTGGCTCTATCCCCAGCCCTGGTCGGGTGGCATGTGGGAGGCAACCAATCAATGTGTCTCTTTCACATCAATGTTTTTCTCTCTCTCTGTCTCTTCCCCTCCCTTCCACTCTCTCTGAAAAATCAATGGGAAAATATCCTCAGGTGAGGATTACCAGCACCAGCAAAGACCTGGTGACTGCTCGGTTGAGTCTCATATGGTGAGTGGAATTGGGGAGTGAAGGCCAGAAAGGCAAGGCTTTCCAGGGAACCTCATGCACAGAGAACAGAAACAGCCCGAGGCCTGCAGACCCTGAGAAAGGCAGCCTTGCCCAGACCCCAAGTGTCCAAAGAGGGGAGCCCGCTGTGGTGCCTTCATGAGAAGCGACATGACAATGCCAGACTCGTACACCTATTTTAACAAATGCTGATGCACGTGGGACAAGGTAGCAGTACCAGCCCTCGTTCTCGACCGCGTTAGTCGCGGCAGCAAAAGGCAGAAGCCATGCAAGTGTCCGTCGTGGGCGAGTGGATGAACAAAGCCTGGCAGATGCACACAGTGGAACGGACACACCCTCCAGCCTTAGAAAGGACATTCCCACACAGGCTACCACGTGGATGAGCCTTGAGGGCGCTATGCTGAGGGCAAGTAGCCGGACATAAAAGGGCAGATACGGTGTGATTCCACTTATAGGAGAGACCTAGAGCTGTCGAATTCATGGAGAGAGAATGATGGACAATGGTGGTTGCAGGGGGGGAGGGGCCTGGGGGAGGGGCAGTGGAGAGCTGTTGCTCAGATGAGTGAAGAGATTGTTTGGGAAGATGAAGAAAGTTCTGAAGCCCGGCCAGTGTGACTCATTGACCACTGAGGTCAAGGGGTCACGGTTCCATTCCCGGTCAGGGCACATGCCCAGGTTGTGGGCTTGGTCCTCAGTAGGGGGCGTGCAGGAGGCAGCCGATCCATGATTCTCATCATTGATGTTTCTCTCTCTCCTTTTCTCTCTGAGGTCGGTAAAGATCTACTAAAAAAAAAAGTTCTGGAGGACAATAGGCCTGGTGTACTCAATGCCTCTGAACTGTCCACTAAACAATGGTTGAAATGGTAAATGTTGTATTCTGTATATTTCAACACACACACACACACAGACACACACACACACACACACACACACACACACACAAGGCAACACGGACTGTGCCACAAGTCAGTGTTCGTGGGAGAGAGATCCCATGGCCTGTCCCCGGGAAGATGCTGTCCCGGGATCGCTCATGGAGGGTGACTGTGATGGTATTTGTGGATCTAACCACCAGATGCATCTGAGCACATGGTGTGCGTCACCACATCTCCTCCTCACGGCTGCCCTGGGGCTTGGGGAGGTTCCTGTCCCCACTTTGCAGGCGAGGGACCTCTGCCAGGTTGGGTACCTGGACCAGCATCCTTTTCTTCTTTCTCTTCCTCCCTCCCACCCTCTGAGGAGGAGCCTGGCCTTGGCCAGCCAGGCGCCGTCAGCTCCTCCCTCTGCACTCACACCGGGTGGCGTGTGTCACAGGTGGGACCTCTGTCACTCTGTTCTGTAGAAACCAGCGCAAAGCGACGGTTTTTTTTTTTAATCCTCACCTGAGGATATTTTCCATTGATTTTAGAGAGAGTGGAAGATAGAGGGAGAGACAGAGAGAGACATCAATGCGAGAGAAACACATCGATTGGTTGCTTCCTGCACGTGTCTGGACCAGGGGAGGAGCCTGCAACCCAGGTAACTGCCCTTGACCGGAATCGAACCCGGGACCCTTTAGTACCGCAGCCAAACCGGCCAGGGCGAAAGGGACTGTGTGATTGGTGCCTGTGCTGGTTTGGGACGTTTCCCAGGGCATTCATCGTCACTGAGTAGACACACGAAGCCGGCAAATACATCTTTGTGAGGGCGGCGCGTTAAGTGGCTCCCTGCAGAACAGTTATTAACACGTGGCGATAATTACGTGGCACAGTTTGCAGTAAAGCTAAGAGAAATGGCAGTAGCGCCGGGAACTCGGCAGCAGCATGTTCGGTGGCGCAGCGCCGTTCCTAAATTCGTCAGCGCGTTTCCTGCGTCTTGCTTGGTTGGAGGAAGGCCAAATGGACTCTTTCGAAGGTCGGATGAGTTGATATAACTTTATATTTGTTTAGCTGCTTTCTTCAGGTGACCGGGCCGGCCTCTGCCACCGTTCCCTTCTTTCTCACAGCATCCTTTTAAGGAGTTCAGGGCTGGAGACAGGGTCGTCTGTCTTAACTTCATTTAAGAGACAAAGAAAGAAAGAGGATAGAGCGGCCAAGAGACTTTCTTTCTTTCCTTCTTCTTCCTCTCTTCCTTCCTCCAACCACCATCCTCCTCCTCCTCTTCACAACTATTTACACAGCATTCTCTCTTTCCAGGCCCTGGACCCTCAATCAAGGTCACCAGTGAGCTCAGGCTAGAGCAGCCGTGGGCAAACTACCGGCCGCGGGCCGGATCCGGCCCGTTTGAAATGAATAAAACTAAAAAAAAAAAAAAAAGACCGTACCCTTTTATGTAATGATGTTTACTTTGAATTTATATTAGTTCACACAAACACTCCATCCATGCTTTTGTTCCGGCCCTCCGGTCCAGTTTAAGAACCCATTGTGGCCCTCGAGTCAAAAAGTTTGCCCACCCCTGGTCTAAGCCCTTGCCTACTCTTTTTTTTTTTTTAAAACAGATAAGTATCTGTTTTTATTTATTCCAGAGAGAGGAAGAGAGGGAGAGAAAGATAGGAACATAATGATGAGAGAGAATCATTGATTGACTGCCTCAAGCCCACAACCTGGGCATGTGCCCTGACCGGGAATTGAACCGTGACCTCCTGGTTATAGGTCGATGCTCAACCACCGGCCACGCCGGCCGGGCCCTGTCCATCCTTTTCTGTGCTCTGAGCTTGTGAGCCTCAGGGCTGTGGAAATGCCTGGCTTTGTGTGGGAGCCTGACTCTGGGGAAAGGATGAAGTCTTGTTCTATTCCTCAGCTCCACCGAAAGGGAGTGCGGGTCTGACACAAGAACCTCGGGAGGCTGAAACTCACCTCCTTTCTAGGTCTCGGCGCAGGGTCAGCCTCATTCGCTTTGGGTGGTAGGTGGTCTGTGCTGTGAGCGTGAGGAGGTCGGATTAGGGGGTGACATGAGCCCGGAGGCCAGCAGGGCGCTTGCAAGAGGGAAGATGCAAACACCAGCTGAGGGCAGGTTCCCATTGGCCGAGATCCGTCAAGATTCTGCCAAGTCAAGATTTGAAAAATAAACAAACAAAAACAGGAACAAAAAGTTAAAAGGTTTAAATTTGTGGCAAGGCGTCGAAAGTCACGGAGTCCAGCCATGATTTGAAAATGACGGAGAAGCCAACATCTGAGTTCTCCGGTCTCCTTTATTGTTTTAATCTCCTCAAAAGCCTCTTTTTGTTGGTTCCACTTCTAGTTGTTTCCTCTTCCTAGATATGTGTACAGGGAAGAGCCGAGAGCCGGGGAGCATGGCTTTACTTAGCGGTGGAATCTCGTTCTCATACAGTTTACCTTAATGCGTACTCCCCGTGAAACATTGGCATTATTACTATTGTTATTTTTAAAAATGTATTTATTAATTATTAGAGCGAGAGGCAGGGAGAGAGAAACACCAATGTGTTGCTCCACCTACTTAAGCATTCATTAGTTGCTTCTTTGTGCCCTGACCGGGAGTGGAACCCACAACCTTGGCATATTGGGATGACAGTCTGAGCTACTCGGCCAGGGCCCACTGGCATTATTTTTCAAAAACTATTTGTTGGGGGAGACGTAGTTCCAGATCCGTGAAGGCCATTCCAGGATTGACTGGTGAGCAGAAAGTCCTTTCCCTGGAAGGGGACCAGAGAAGCTCAGGAAAGATACAAGGTGTACAAGGTGCCGAAGGTCCATGTGTTAGCTACTCCCCCCAAGACGCTACTCCCCTCAAGACACCATGGGATCTAGTTCAGCTCTCACTCTCAATACAAGGCTCAGGGACACCTGGTGGCTCACCTCCTCCTGTGAACCGTGCCTTCAGCCACAGAGGAAGGAATATGGCTGACAGGATGGCCACAGGTGATGGTCCTCTGAATTTCAGGTGATCCTTCCTGGGACCTTTGTAGGTAACGTTGACTTCTGAATAGAACCTGGTGTGATGCACTTGACTCTCTGTACTTAATATATATATATATATATATATA
>NW_005871634.1:192098-220541 GCF_000147115.1 Myotis lucifugus
CTGGGCGTGGCTTCCCCTGTGGAGGAGCGGCCTTAGGGGGTCTGGGGGTGCAGCAGGGAGAAGCCCTGGGATTCTTCTTCCCCAGGGGAGCCACGGGTCACCCCTCCCCACCGCCCTGGGGCAGGAGACAACCTGGCCTCAGACCAGGCCCAGGCCTGCAGCTGCTTACTCAAGCGATTCTGGAACATTCAGGAAACACTTAGAGCACCTACTAAGCGCCGGGCACTGCATAGGAGCTCAGAACTTCCAGGAATAACCAAATAACCGCGTGTGACCTCGGGGTTGTCCTCAGGGGCCTGGGCTGCATTTTAAACAAGAGGACGCGGCCTGAGGCTTCGCTCGCTGTCCAGGACTTCTCAGCCCCTCAGTGACCGCTTCTGCGCTGGCCTTTGTCCGTCTCCTGCTGGGCTTTCTTTGTTTATTTGTTAATCCTCACCTGAGGATATATTTTTTCCTTTGATTTATTATAGAGAGAGTGAAGGGGGGTGGGGAGAGAGAGAGGGAAACACGGATATGAGGGAGACTCCATGATGGCTTGCCTCCTGCACGTGCCCCAACCCGGGTGGGAGATGGAACCTGCAGCCGAGGTCCGTGCCCTTGATTGGGACTCGAACCCGAGACCCCTTGGTGTGCGGGCCGATGCTTTAACCCCTGCACCACACCAGCCAGCGCCTCCTGGTGGTCTTCAGTCCAAGTGACTTGATTAGACGCCCACGACTTCATTAACTCACTCGTTCACTTGTTCATCCCCCAGGCGCCCGTGAACCCCTCCGTGTGGTGCGCTCTGTGTCACCTGCTACAGAGAGAAAAACAGAGGAGACGCAGCCTTTGGCCTCAAGAGGTTTACCAACTCGTGGGGGACACACGCCCGTCAGCACACAAGTCCCCGCGGGGCTACGAGGCCACAGGGCAGGCGTGGAGGGCGGCGGGGCGGTCCTTCACCTGAGCCTCTCGGACAAGCAGGTGTTTCCCTGGACAACGGGCCGGGGGGAGGGGAGGGGAGGGCCTCCTGCAGACCCGTGGCTGTGGGAACCGAGGCCTGGAGCACCTGCGGCTGTGTGCGTGTGTGCGTGTATGCGTGTGCGTGTGTGCGTGCGTGTGCGTGCCCTCCTGGGTGGCGTGGAGGCGGGAGCGCAGGTGTAGGCTGTGGCCTGGCCTCCTGCAGACCCGCAGCTGTGGGAGCCAAGGCCTGGAGCACCTGCGGCCGCGTGCGTGTATGCGTGTGCGTGTGCGTGTGCGTGTGTGCGTGCGCGTGCCCTCGTGGGCAGCGCAGAGGCGGGCGCGCAGGTGCAGGCGGTGGGCCCGGCCACCGCCTCCCGCCGGGCACTGCAGCCGGGGACCGGCCTGCGCTAGGACAGTCCTGCCTCAGCGTGGACAGCGGACAGCGGACAGCGGACAGCGCTGGAGGGAGGCCCCCCGCCGCGACAGGCAAGACCCCTGATAGTTTAAAGGGGCGGCTCGCCTTTGAGCTCGCAGGCGCCGCTGGAACGCTGTTTCCCCGGGCCTAGGGAATGCTCGGAGGGTGCCGGGGTCTCGGTGTCTAGGGCGGTCTCCTGGGTGCGCACCTGGAACTTAAGATGCTGGCGGTGGGGCGGCGGCGGGAGGGGGGACTGGAGCCTCTAAACCCGTGGCGTCTGCCCGCAGGCCGAGTGCGCGCTGGTTTTCCTGCCTGAAGTCGGTGGGCGGTGCGGGCCGGGCCCTGTGGACGTGGGAAGGGAGAACAGACCGGAAGGAGCAAGTCACAGGAAGTGTCACACACAAGCCTGGCCAGTGTGGCTCGGTGGGTGGAGTGTGGGCCCCGACTGAAGGGTCCCGGGTTCGATTCCGGTCGCGGGCACGGACCTCGGTTGCAGGTTCCCTGGCCATGCGTGGTCAGGTGTGTGCGGGAGGCAACCCATCCCTGTGCCTCTCTCCCTCGATGTTTCTCTCTGTCTCTCCCTCTCCCCCCACTCCCTCCTGGAGTGACCGAGCAGATACCCTGTGGACAGTGGTTGAGACGGGTCGGACATGGAGAGGCTGAGCGGTTCTTGTGCGGGAGAGGAATTCGCCGGAGCTCTCAGGCTCTCTCCTCCGCGAAGTTTCTCCTCTTTATCTTTCACACACAAAGTCAAACCCTTTCCCCCTTAAATCACTGTGTGCTGCTTAACCTCTTTACCCTGATTCCCCTCCCTTCTTTCCAGCAGTTTCCGCTAATGGACCCCCGGGCTGAGACTGCCCTGGCTTTGTGGGCGCCATTAGCGCTCCCCCCCAAGGCGGCCTGGCCCGCAGGACGCGGTGGCCCGTCTTTTCATGGGAAAGTGGGTCATCGATGAGCGCGGATGCCAGTTTACTGCGCGGGCTCTGGCCAGACCCTCCTGATCTCATTATGGTGTAAAATGTTCAAGATGGTATCACAGGAGCCCAGAGAAGTCAGGAGAGGAAAATGTAGTAGCAAAGGAAAAAAACTCAAAATCCCCAGCCTCAAGAACAGGAATCTTTCTTTTGTGACATTATAACCCTGGTTAAAATAGCACGGCTCCGTTCCGGAAAGAAACTGGCCTCTCTCTCTCTCTCTCTCTCTTTCTCTCTCACCGGCCACAGGTTTGAAAGTGCTTTCTGGTTTTGCTTTCCTCCTTTGATTTTTTAAAAGATTGATTCCCTGGGAAATGATGATTTTAGGGGAAAGATGAGTCTTATATTTTCCATGGCAAATCCTTTTACGCTCAGCTCTGTGAGACCGAGGGAGGAGAGGGGACCCCTGAGCTGGGCGAGGAGGAAGCCCGCCGGCCAGCTGTTGCTAATTCTGAACATTTGTGTGCCAGTCTTTTTGTGGACATAGTTTGTGTAGGCCAAACTGTTGCACAGAAAAGAATAAGAACATAGCTCGGCTGGTGTGGCTCAATGGTTGAGCATCGACCTATGAACCTGGAGGTCACGGTTCGATCCCCAGTCAAGGCACATGCCCGGGTTGCGGGCTCCATCCCCAGTGTGGGGTGTGCAGGAGGCAGCCGATCCATGATTCTCTCTCATCATTGGTGTTTCTATCTTCCTCTCCCTTCCTCTCTGAAGTAATAAAAATATACTAAAAATAAAAAGAATAAGAACGGGAGGTTTTATTTTTTTAAATAGCTTTATTGAGACAGTTGACATGCCACAAAATTCACCTGGCTTAAATGTGCAACTCAGTGGGTTTTAGCTTATCTCCAGAATTTTGCAGCCATGAGCACCATCTGATTTTAGAATACTCTCACTCCAGGAAGAAATGTTGTGGCCATTAGGAGTCACTTCCCCTTACCCCCACAACCCCTTCCCAGCCACAGGAAACCACGAATCCATGTTCCGTGTGTGTAGATTTGCCTGTTCTGGACATGCCATACACATGGAATGTGGGCTTTGTGACTGGCTTCTTTCACCTGGAACAGTGTTCTTACGGCTCACCACGCTGGTCCGTGGACTAACCTCCATTCCTTCTTACTGCCAGGTGGCCTTGCATCCTGTGGATATAGCATGGCACGTGTCTGTTCATCAGTGGCTCGCCGAGTGGGCTATTTTCAGTGTTTCGCTAGGTGTTTCACTATTACGGAAAATGCTGTTAAGAACATTTGTGTGTCTTTGTGTGGACATAAGCTTTTTTTTTTGTTAGTCCTCACCTGAGGATATGTTTCCATTCCTTTTTAGAAAGAGTGGAAAAGGGAGGGAAAGACAGAGAGAAACATCGATGTGACAGAAACACATTGATTGGTTGCCTCCTGCATGCGCCTGACCAGGGCTCGGGCTGGAGAGGAGTGTGTAACGGAGGAGGTACGTGCCCTTGACCGGAATCGAGCCCGTGACCCTTCGGTCCACAGGTCAATGCTCTGTCCACTGAGCCAAACTGTCTAGGGCTGGACATAAGCTTTTTAAAAAATATTTTTATTGATTGCAAAGAGGAAGGGAGAGGGAGATAGAAACATTAACGATGAGAGAATCATGGACTGGGGATCGAGCCCACAACCTGGTCCTGTGCCTGGGAATTGAACCATGACCTCCTGGTTCATACGTCAACGCTCAACCACTGAGCCACACTGGCCGGGGTGGACATAAGCTTTCATTCCTTACGAGGAGATGCTGGCAGTGGAATTGCCAGCTCATATGGTAACTCGACTTTTCACATTTTGGAAACGTCCAAATCATTTTCTGAAGTATCCGCACCCTGTCCGTTCCCACCAGCGGCAGGTGAGGACTCCTGTCCACACATGCTCACCAGTAGTTGCTTTGTCCGTCTGTGATTCTGGGCCGTGCAGTGGTACGGCATTGTGGATTTGACTTGTCTTTCACTGATGACTAATGAGGTTGAGCATCTTTTCATTTGCTTAAGGCCATTTATCTGTTTTCTTTGGAGAAATCTTTAATCAGATCCTTTTTTTTTTTTTTTAAAAAATTGGGCTTTGTTGGTACTGAGCTTGTAGGAGTCTTTTGTTTTTCTTTTAATGAAAAGCTTTATCTTTTTCAGATTTAAAAAAAATATTTATTAATTAAATTGATTGGGGTGACATTGGTCAACATGAACATGTAGGTTTCAGGTGTGGGTTTCTGTGTTATAAGATCTGCATATTGTACCGTGTGCCACCACCCAAAGTAGGAGTCTTTTATATACTCTGGATATAAGTCCCTTATCAGATATGTGATTGGCCAGTGTTTCCCCTGATCTGTGAGCTAGCTTTTCACTTTCTTGATGATGTCATTTGAAAAAAGTTTTATTTTTGATGAAGTCCAACTTACTAATCTTTCTTTTATTGCTTTCTTTGCTTTTCATCTCGTATCTAAGAAATGGTGGCCTAACCCAAGGTCATGAAGATTTATTTTTATATGTCCTTCTTAGAGTTTTACAGTGTTATCTCCGACTTAAGTCTAAGATCCATTTTTGAGCTACGATCATTCACTTTTCCTGTAGTAAGACATTTTCTCAGACTCATTCAGGTTTCAACAAGATAGATTTAGAATTCCACTGGATTTTTTTTTCTGCTCTTTATTTTTTAACAAAACATACAGAGTGGCCATTACATGCTGGGTAGAGTCAAGATTCCAGAATTGACGTGAGAATTGGCCCGCGACAGGCGGGGGCCGGAGACCCTGCCAAGACCTCTAACATCAGCGGCGGGGGGAGCTGTCACAGGCAGCTCGGGGGTGGGAGATGGACTCCAGGCCTTTGGCACGAAGCAGAGGAGAGCTTGGCCTCTTGACCAGCATCGGAGGTGACAAAGCCGCCGGGCACCCGCGGGAGGCCGGGTGGCGGGCACAATTGAGTCATTGTGGCACCAGGGCAGCCCGCCAAGCGAGCTGTCAGAGGCAGACAGCGATCAGGTTTGCTGGGTGCTGTCATGTACTTATCTGATAGAGCTGTCTCTCCGTTCCTGCTTTGTGGGGTTTTCATACCCCGCCCTCAGCCTCCTGCACAAGGCATAGGAGCTTTCTTTTTTGTGTTTTGGTTTTTTTTTTTTAATTCTCACCCGAGGATATTTTCCCCTTGATTTTTAGAGAGAGTGGAAGAGAGAGGGAAAGACAGAGAGAAATATCGATGTGAGAGAAACACATTGACTGGTTGCCTCCTGTATGCGTCCCAACCAGGTACGTGCCCCTTGACCGGAATCGAACCTGGGACCCTTCGGTCCTCAGGCCGACGTGCTATGCACTGAGCCAAACCGGCCAGGGCCTTATGAGCTTCTTAAGCTCACCTCTGGTTTTCCTCCTAAGGCCCCCAAGGATCAGGGGGGAAGTAGGGGAAGGTGAGATGCTGGGCTTAGTTTTACCCCAAAACAAGACTAGTAACTCAAGCTAGAAGTTGCTAGATGGAATGACCTCATAGGATGTTGTTCCCTCTTGAGGCACAATTGCAAAAGCAAATTGAGTGGTAGCCTGTCAAGATGAACTTGAATACTTTGTAACTTGAGCTCCAGGCCAGGTCTCAAAATGCTTTGTGGGCGCCTGGCCAGACACAGCTTAGCTCTACAGCGGATTGAGTGATAATGGAGAGGGATTGTGGGTTGGCCTTGGGTGCTGATCTTGGCATTTGTCCACACACATGTGACTCATCATGTGCACACACACATGTGACTCATCGTGTGCACACACAATACACCGAGGGTGTGTGCACGGGCTCTCGGGGAAGCTGGTTCATGTTTACTGCTCTTCCATCCACCATTTGATTTTAAAATCTTGGGGAAAGGATTGAAAAATCCCTCCTGCATATAAAGAAGGAAAGAGCCAATATTTAAAACTGTGAGTTTATTCGACACCTGAAAAATGGACCATCCGTTCTCATCACAGAATGATGTACCCGGGGTTGGCCCTGAGCGGGCAGTGTCTCCTTGGTGCAGGCGCAGTGGGCTTCCCAGGGGGCCTTTTATTACATATAAGAGCCGTGGTTCTCAACCTGTGGGTCATGACCCCTTTGGCTGTCGAACGACCCTTTCACAGGGGTTGCCTAAGACCATCCTGCATATCAGATATTTACATGACGATTCATAACAGTAGCAACATGACAGTGATGAAGTAGCAATGAAAATAATGTTATGGTTGGGTCACAACATGAGGAACTGTATTTAAAGGGCCAGAAGGTTGAGCACCACTGGACTAGAGGCCCAGTGCTCAAAATCGTGCACGGGTACGATCCCTAGTGGCTGCTGGCTGCTGGCCGGGGCCTCCCTTCCTACAGTTAGCCAGCCGGCCGGCCCTGCCCCCTGGTCGAACTCCCGGTTGAGGGGACAATTTGCATGTTAGGCTTTTATTATATAAGATGAAGTGCATCTGCACCTGCTGTCTCGGGAGCAGAGGCTGTGCCTCAGGGGTGGATGGTTTTCAGAGATGGTGGCTGTGTGGGTGCCTCCTCCCGCACCTGCGAGGGTTGAGCTCAGTTACTGCTGTTGCAGCAGATAGAGCCGTGTGCTGCACGTGTCCTAGCTTTGCACTGACAGCCTGTCTGTTAGTTAAACCTTTCTCTGGGTATTCACATCCCAGTGCAATGGGAAACCATATGATTCTAGATTGGAATCTAAGACACTCAAATCCACAGCTAATTTTCAGAGCCAGTTTTTGTGTGTATTGCTTCTCTGGGATTATGCTAATCATCCCATTCAGATTCCATCCAGCCCACGTCTCTGAGAGCCTGCTGTGTGCGAAGGCGGTGGAGACACTTAAGGAGGCCTCAAGAACAGCGTACCGACAGGAGCGTCTGGACAGTCTCCAGAGAGGCCGTGTGTATCTAAGCTGAGTCTAAACATCCGTTCCCAGCTTGTCTCGTTCCTCTGAGAGTCCGCGTTGTGCTCAGCCGGCGGGCGCTGTGGTCTCTCTTTTTCTTTGCAGAGCCTGGGGCGTGGCACATTGCAAGTCTTCAGCCACAGGAGTGGGCAGTCAGCGGGTAGGTTAGCGACCAGCGTCAGGAATTCCATTTGCCGCCACTTTACTTGTGCATCTCATGTTTACATTTTCCTCCAAATGGGTCCCCTCCCCCCAAAACCATGCTAGTTTCTTAAGTGACAGTGACAAGGACAGAGTTCCCATCCCTAAGTCATGGGCTGAGTTGGGTTGTGGAGATGCTGGACAGAGAAGGGACCCTGCTTCCTTAGCCTCGGTTAAAGGTCATGCGACTAGCACCGTCCTGAGTCTCATTTTCTGCTTTATTTGGGTGTAACGAAGATCAGTGAAACAGCCTTAATGAGTTACCCCTGGGATAAAGCGACCTCTCCCTGTCTGTGAGGTAAAAGGAATTTCAATAACTTACTGTTGACAGGAGTTGTTTTTGGAGAGTGACCCTGAAAGGGTTGAGCGTGGGAGGTCACGAGGTCAGGAGTCGGAACACCTGCGGGTTCTGGTCCCGCTCTCTGCTCTGAGAGTCACGTGGTGGTGATTGACACCTTCAATTTGGTCTTCTGTAAAGTGGGGGTCTTCATTCCTGTTCTGCTTATCTTTGTGGCAAAAATCAAATGCGACAGACCTAGCCGGTTTGGCTTAGTGCAGTGGTCGGCAAACTCATTAGTCAACAGAGCCAAATATCAACAGGACAACGATTGAAATTTCTTTTGAGAGCCAAATTTTTTAAACTTAAACTATATAGGTAGGTACATTGTTATTAACTTAATTAGGGTCCTCCTAAGGCTTGGGAAGAGCCACACTCAAGGGGCCAAAGAGCTGCATGTGGCTCGAGAGCCGCAGTTTGCCGACCACGGGCTTAGTGGATAGAGCGTCGGCCTACAGACCAAAGGGTTCGATTCTGGGCAAGGGAACGTACCTTGGTTGCAGGCTCCTTCCCGGCCTGGGCCCTGGTCAGGGCTCGTGCAGAAGGCGACCAATTGATGTGCTTCTGTCTTTCCCTCTCTTTTCCCATTCTTTCTAAAAATCAATGGAAAAATACCGTCGGGTGAGGATTAACAAGAAAACGAACAACAACAACAAAATCCAATGCGACAGGAGAAGTGTGTACTCAGTTACAGCGCCATCATTATCATCGTCAACACCGAAAGAACTATGATAGTATTGGACAGAAGGTGCGGTACTTTTCTACCAGTTGAATTCTCTACAATTAGAAGAGAACAAGACCTCGGGGTAGCTGGTGGGGTGGCTGATGGTGTGGGTATTTCTATGCTCACTTGCTCTGGGCCAGCCTGAGCGTCAGTAACGGAGGGTCGGGTTCCTGTCTCGACTGATGGCAGCACGCCCACTTGTGCTCTGGGAGAGGATGGCCGGCGAGGCTCAGGCCTTCTCAGTTTTGTGAGGGAAGCGGGTATTTATGTCAGGAGCTGACGTGATGGCCGCTCCGTCTCCTGGCTCACCAGCTAATGATAAACAGTTCCTCGGACGTTTATTGGTCACATGATAGAGTGGGTCGGTGAAGGGCCTGGGAGAACAGCTGCAAAGGGTGGAGAATGGATTCATGTTCTTGAGCTCAAGACGGAGATCGTGAAAACGGGAGCTGAGGATTACTTCTCTGATCTTGGAGAGATTCACGTTTAAGTGATGAGAATCTGAACATTGAAACAGGAATCAAGGGGCAGATTTAAGACGCTGTGGAGCAGGTGTGGCTGCTGAGCCCGGTGAGGGCGTGGGAGGTGAGGCCACGGCAGGAGCAAAGCGCCTCTTCCCCGGCGGCCTCTGCTTGTGCCAGGATCGGGTTTTCGTTGTTATCGTTGCGTTTGATTTAATAGCTCAGTTGAGGAGAGACACTTTAACTTTCCCATGATGCTTTGCAAACTGATGACAAGATAAGTTTTGAGAAACGAGCCACCAAGTAAATTCCGCCTACAAAAATATTTAAACTTTAAAAACTGTGTACTGATGTGCATCGCTGGTGGGAACGTCAAATGGTGCAGCCACTATGGAAAGTGGTATCGTGGTTCCTCCAGAATTAAACATTGAATCGCCAAATGATCCAGCAGTTCCATTTCTGGGCATATACCCAAAAGAATTGAAAGCATAGGAGGGGAGGACAGAGGACGGAGGGAGACATCAACCGGTTGACTCCCATACACTCCCGGATTGAGCCTGAAACCTCGGTATGTGCCCTGACTGGGAGTCAAACCTGCAGCCTTTCAGTGTACAGGATGACGCTCTAATCAGCTGAGCCACCCGGCCAGGCCGCTTCACCATCATTTAAATAAGGGGTGTGCAGGGGTGGTGGGCGACCCTGTCCCCACGGATGCTGGGAGATGGTCACCAGGGTTTCAGCTGCACCTGAGTTCCTTGGGAGACCTGGTCACATGAACATGAACCTGGGATGCGTAGGATTGCGTGTCTGCGTTTTCACTTCTTCCGTCCTCGCCTTTGATCTTCTCAGGCAGACCATCAAGGCTGGGGAAGGAGGCGGCTGTGTAGGGGGTGCTCTGGGGAAGTCATGGGCTTGTCACCCTCCTTTGTGGGGACCAGAGCCCTGGCCTGGGACCCCAAGTCGTCTCCTAGGCCCTTGCAGGGTGTCTGTCTGGGGAAGGAGGCTGTTGCTGGGCTGGTCCTGTCTTTTGCCCGGTTTCGGGACCTTATGCATCATGGTCACAAATACGACACAGTGATCCGACGCCGTCTCTGTGGCAAGACCCCATGTAGCAAAACCGCTTTTCTCCTGGTCGATGAGATTGAAAATATAATGTCTTCTCCCAGAAGCTACTCTGTGGCCCAATTTGAATCCCGTCGACGCCCGCTTTGCCATGACCAGAGGTCAGTTCCTGCCTCTTTGCCTGGTTCCCCAGCCTCCTGCCTGGTCTCCCACGGTCAGTTTTACCTCTGCCCCTGATGCTCCGCATGGAACTTGCATTGTGGTTTCCAAGTGTATTTTCAAGCACAGGCTCTCATGTCATCACTGATCTGCTCACAGCCTCCTCCTTCCACTGAACGGTGAGCTCCCTGTGATGTCTCCCACCAGCTTCGTCTCCTGCATGTGCACTGGGCTCCAGACCAGACGTTTTAAACGTCCGCTTGCTCCAGAATCACTTGGAAAACTTGTTAAAACATAGATCGCTGGGCCCCACCACCAGAGTAGGTCTAGGATGGGCCTGAGAACTTGCATTTCCTTTAAAAATACATTTTCATGGATTTCAGAGAGGAAGGGAGAGGGAGAGAGAGATAGAAACATCAATGATGAGAGAATCATTGATCAGCTGCCTCCTGCACACACCCTACTGGGGACCGAGCCTGCCACCCGGGCATGTGCCCTGACCGGGAATTGAATCATGACCTCCTGGTTCATAGGTCGATGCTCTAGCCAAACTAGACAGCTGTGGTTGAACAGACCTCACATTCTCCCTTGAATTTTATTTAGTGCTTCTTCCTTCATTTGAAAGCTCTCCTTGGCTCATTCTGCCCATCAAAGTCCTGTGCATCCATCGGAGATGCCGCCCTGGCCGGGAAGCGACTGCCGCTCCCCCGGATGGCCCCCCTCTTTTGACCGCTCACGATTCTGTGCCTCCCATCAGCGGCGCCCAGGCGCTGTGGTTCCCTGTATTTCGTCTTATTTCCCCCTTCTGCATGGTAAACGCTTCGTGAGGAACAACATACTGGGAAAACAGCTTTTGAGATAAGAAACCCGACTTCTGGCTCACTCGTTCTGCGTTTACAGATTCTGGCAAATGCTCGGCGCTCCTGCAGGGCAGGAGCATATCTGGCCCATATTGGGTTCTCCGCAGCGCCCCACTAATTCCTGGCCTGCCGTCGGCCCTTTATACATATTTGTTGAATGAATAACAGGCTGAAATCTCAAGATGGTGCAGGCCTGAGAAAGACAGGACTCCAGGGAGCCACCTCACTTGCATGCCTGCAATCCTCTTAGAAACCGGGCCTCCAGGAGAACAGTTATTATCTTTAATGAACTGGTGTGTGGCATAGTTTAAACCTATTTATTATCCCTCAACACTTAGCCTTGAATAGCATCCATCAGGCGGGAAGATCAGAGGCGGGGCGGGGCCTGCCCATCCTCAGGGCAGTACTTTTGCCGAGCGGAGGACTTTGAAGAGCAGTGAAGGCTGATCTTTGATTTTAGAGCAACGTAATTATAGTCACCTTGTTCTTACAGCACACACTCAGTCTTCAGACATTGCTCGCGGCCAGTGACGAGAAGGTTCGAGAGGCAAGGGAGGAGAGGTATACATTGTTTTTTTAATATATATATGTATATATTTAAATATATTTTTATTGATTTCAGGGAGGAAGGGAGAGGGAGAGAGAGATAGAAACATCAATGATGAGAGAGAATCATGGATTGGCTGCCTCCTGCATGCCCCGCACCGGGGATCAAGCCTGCAACCCTGGCATGTGCCTTGACCTGGAATCGAACTGTGACCTCCTGGTTCGTAGGTCAACGCTCAACCACTGAGCCCCATGGCTGGGCGAGGTATACATTTTTAAGGATTTATTTTCAGAACTTGATTTTCTTAATATATAAATGTAAATAATGCTCACTGTCAACAACCAAACAGTACAGAAATAGATACCCAAAGTTAAGTCTCCCTGGGGAAGTATATTTTAATAATTCGAAGTGAGATGGAGAGATTTTGACGTTTTAATGCCTCACAGTAAAGGGAACACGGCTCACAACACAGACCCCGATCGGCCAGTTTATCTGCGGGGATCCCTGCACGGTTTCCCGACTCCCTCAAAGTTACTAGCACGCTGTCCGCTCCCGAATCTCACAGCGGTGTTTCAGCCTCTCACCATTGCCCTGTGGTTTCCAGCTCACTCCTAAGCAGATGCCCCCAATCCGGCTGTGGGAGAAAAAGCGAAGGAATGCCATCATCCTCTTTGGGGATTTCCCCTCCCCTCTTCCCTTCCTTCCTTCCTTCTCCCAGCAGATACTGAGGGCCCCCTCCGGGCTGCCTCCCTCGGGCACTGGGCCGGGCGGCAGGGGGGACAGTGGTGAGCAAAGCAGACCTGGCCTGCCCTTGGGGAGGCTGGCCTCAGGGGAGCAGTCAGTGCAGTCTCCGGAGCCAGGGGGCCTGAGTTCGAATCCCAGGCCAGGCACTTACTCGTGGCGCTGGGCCTCAATTTCCTCGTCTGTGAAATGGGGATAATAACATTACCCACCTCAAAGGTTATTGTCGGGATTAAAGTAAACAACATGTACAATGGCGAGAGCAGAGCCCAGGACTTGGTACGCGTTCACTAAATGTTAGCTATTATTTCAGTTGGGGTGGGGACAGGCATTAAATGAGGACTAATAAAGTATGAAGTTATAAACCGAGACACGTTCTACAAAGGAAGGATGAAGGGTGCTGAGAGAGAGTGTCACAGGGGGCCTAATTTAGAGAGGGAGTCAGCAAGCACATGAGCAGCTGGTGGGGGCAGGGAGGCTTGCGGGGGGGGGGGGGGCGGGTGTGAGCTGAGGCTGGAGCCCCAAGCAGGGCGGGGCTTCATTCATGTTAGCGATGAGGCAACAAAGGCCTAGGATTATTGCTTTTCCCGGGTTAAGGCTGGTGACAGAGCCACCGCAAGACACAAGTGTCCTTACGCCCAGAAACCCCGTCCCTTCAACTTTCACCACTTTCAGTTCTTCTCTGATGCAAATCTAAGTGACCTCAGACTTGTGCCTGGTGGGGGGCCGGTCCTCATACCAGAAGAGGGCAGAGTGGTGGTGACCCTGATATCCCCTCTGCAGGCGCACACAGACTCCCCTCCCTCCCTCTCTCACCCCCCCTTCCTTCCTGCCTTTCCTCCTGGGGGCGTAGGGCTCAGGTGTGTGTTGGATGGTGGTGGGTAACTAGCTAAATTAGGGGAGAATGCAGGCTGCTCCTTTGTTTCCAGATTTAAATAATCTGTTGTATGTGTCTCTTTAGGTATGTCTCATTCCCCCCACCCATCTATCCATCCACCCCTCCGTCCCTCCCTCACTCACTCCCCCCTCCCTAAAATCAATCTATCTGTTCATGGCAAAAGCCATTCCCCCATCTATCAATCCCTCCATCCATCTACCCACCCACACATATATCTCCCTACCTACACAACTACTTGGTCGGGGAGTGAACCATGCAGCCCACCCATATCTACTCAAGGGGGGCTGTCACTCAAACAATATATCTCTTTTTTTTTAATAAAACACCTCAGCAGGGGCTGGGCGAGGGAATGCAGCAACCCCACACCCCCCTCGGCGGTGTTTCCACGAGCAGCAGCTTGTCACGTGTCCACACTTCATATGTGCTCTCTGTATGGGATTCAAACAAGTAGCAGAGGTGGTCCTAACCCCACAAGGGATGGGCAGTCTCGTTGGCCCACCGGGCTGTTCCTGCACTGGCTTATTGATTCTTAATTTCCAATATAGGGGCATTGAGATTCCCACACGTCACCGAAGCTCGGGGAGGGACTGGGACAGTGGCGGCAGCGCACGGCCGCCGCCGCTGAGGAGCAGAATCGCAGGAGCCGTTTCTATACTTCCCTTCTGGTCTCTTGGGCCCGGCTGATCTTGTCTAGAGCCCTGATAATCTCCCAGACAAAATATTTAAATCTTCTGCAGCTCTAGGGGCTCTGGGGAAGGAAGAGTGTGGCTGAAATCCTAAATATTTTGGAATATAATTAATGCAAGTGTTGCCCGGCAGATGTTGCTCACCACAGCCGCTCCCCCAAGAGAATGGCCGCGATCCTCGCGTATGGAAATGGACATGTGCGCGCATACATTTCTCCGTCCTCCCCGTCCCCTCGCCTCTCCCCTCTGGGGCTCCCCTCAGCTTCCCCCTTCAGCCCCTGGTCGCCTTCATATATATTTTTGTCTTTGTTTTTGGAAAAGGATGAAAATGATCACTGTCTAACGGACGTAGGCTCGGATTATTGTTGTTATTTCTCCCAGGGGAACTTGCCTTTTCATAGGAATCAAAGCTTTAATCCAAAGGAATGACTCTCTAATTGTTGAATTTCAAATGTGCACAGGGCTGATTTGGGGGTAATAGGATTTCCCATGCATTATTAAAAAATATTTTTATTTCAGAGAGGAAGGCAGAAGGAGAAAGATAGGAACATCAAGGATGAGAGAGAATCATGGATTGGCTGCCTCCTGCAAGTCCTCTACTGGGGATCGAGCCTGCAACTTGGGCATATGCCCTTGACGGGAATCGAACCAGGGACCCTTCAATCTGCAGGCCGACGTTCTATCTGCTGAGCCAAACCGGCCAGGGCTTTCCCATGCGTTTTTGAAATCACCGTGTGTAGGTCTAGGCGTAACTGGCTCTGTTGGTGAGACTGTAGTGCCAGGCCTTTTTCAAATAGGGTGAAGATCACTGTGCTACCCTGGCCATTCTATTTTGTGGAAAAGGTAACTAACTGGGTTTTTAAAAAATGTTTAGTAATCCCACACCGTGTGCTCAGTATCATCTCTGCACCAACCCCGAGAAGGGGGCATCGCCATTGCATTTTACCCATGAGGCAGCCGGATATTAGGGCAGGTAAGGGACCTGCTCGAGGCCACAGGGCTGAGAATTGGCGCTGGGCTGGACCCAGGCCGAGGTCGGGATCACCTGCCGGAGTGAAATACAGTCTCAATATCCGCCGCCTCACCTCCAGAGTTTCAGGTTATTACAGGTCAGTTTCATTTTGAAATCACGTAGTTCGAATGTAGATACCGTTACGCTCGGAATAAAACAATCCTGACAACAGAGGAAGCCGTTACCCGCCTCGGGATTTGTTGGAAGAGCGGGCCTGCTCCGTGCGGGGAGGGGTTGCTACTGGGGCCCCGAATTCTCCGTGTTTCCGGTTTGTCCCATCTGCCTTCTAACGGCGGCCCTGCCCAGGGTGTCTGCATCCACAAGGTTATTAGCCACCTGGGTAATTGCACCTTGGTAGCTTTTAAGACAACCACCCAGAGGCAAACGGCAATAAATGAGTTGTAATTCTAGGCCTTAGATCTCTGCTCGGATGTGAGCAGCTCCGCACTTCCTTGGAGTCACAGCTGACCGCCACCAGGACTCATTCTCTCTGTAAAGGGCTATAAAGTGGGAGCAGGCCTCCCTGTGGGGGAGCGGGTGAGGGGCCCCACTCCTCACGCTGCCTGCCCGGCTTCTGCGGGGTTTTTTTAAAAACAGGGACAATTTTCCACCCTCGGCTATTTCTCACCACAGGAGGCAGCTAGACTTTCTGCTTCGGGGAGGCGCTCGTGATTTCCTGTTTGGGTTTTAAAGTTGCCCTTGTCTGGGCTGTTGCTGTTTTATAAGCCCACTTGAAGGCGGGGGCCGGAGGGCATGGGGTTGACAGAGCAGCATTGTGTGGAATGGCTGGGCCGGCCACATGGACTCAATTACCCCGTTCTGAACCGCGGGCCTGTGTACCCGTCCCCCTGCGAGCCCTCCCATGCGGCCGCCACTCACTGTGTCGCTGAGACCCGGGAACGGTGGGCAGGCGAAGCTCACCTTCTGCCCCTGGTCCCTCCATACCCCGCCCGCGTCTTCGCTGCCGACTCCTTGTGAAGACAGGTCTGCGCATCCCTCCCTGAACCAGATTTGTCCCAAGGCCACGACGGAAAGGCATCCTTTACACGGAGTCCACAGGCGGACAGGGTTGGGGAAAGAGCGTGGGCTTTGGAGCCCGCTGAGCCCAGTCCAAGTCCCAATTCTCGTCGGAACCTGGGAAATTGACCCGCCTGTCCCGGGCCTCGGGCTCTGCACTGGGGAGTGGGCGGAGTTCGGGAAGGGGGTTCGTGCCCAGAGGACAGATGGGCAGGAGGAGGGCTGCTCCAGGCATGCTGCCCCTGATGGTTTCTGACACGGATGTTGAATCCATAGCCGTGGTCCCCTCCCCCTACTTTTCTCCTCGAGTTTCACTCAACGCACACGCATTGGTCATCCCATGGTGTTTCAAGACGTGTAACTGACTTTTATCTGGGAAGATGCCCAGCAAGGATTTCAAGTGGTAGCTGACCATGGCGGGGGGGCGGGGCACTCCCTATTGGTGGGGACTGCATTGCTGGGACCCCCAGTGGCCACCCGGCCAGCAGCGTCCACTCTCACAGATCTGAGTTTTCCTTGCCTGTTTCATCGAGTCAGGCTTTTCATAGCGTCTTGTGGTTCCCATGCACTGCCTCCTACCCCCTCCCCTAGCCCTCGCCTGCCTCCCACACCATGACCGTCAGCCTCCTCGTCTTGGCATCTCTGCTCTCGTCACTATTCCCTCAACTCTGAAAACCTTCGGGACGTGCCGTGGCCACCCTCATATCCCAGCGAAGCAGAGGAGGGGCGCGTCCACGGGAACTTGGTGGTAAAGGGCTCTGGGTGACGCTTTCATGGGGACGGACGTCAGCAGGAGCTTCTTTTTTTTAAAAAAAAACTTTTATTTATTTAGTGTTTTTTTTTTAGTGATTTCAGAGAGGAAGAGAGAGAGATAGAAACAGCAATAGTGAGAGAGAATCATTGATCGGCTGCCTCCTGCATTCCCTCCGCTGGGGATCGTGCCTGCAACCCAGGCATGTGCCCTGACCAGGAATCGAACTGTGACCTCCTGGTTCGTAGGTCGATGCTCAACCACTGAGCCACGCCGGCTGGGCAACAGGAGCTTCTTGAATGTAGTGGGGATCGGAGTCCTGTGCCCAGAGGAGTATGAACCCCCGGCTACTTGAGCCAGCGCACTGGTGGCTTATAGGATCGGCAGTTAGCGGACACCTTCACACAGACACGTTCTGGTTCATTTCGCACATCCTCGCAGTCATGGTCCTGCCAGTGACACAGGGAAATAATGTGTGGGGACCTGGAGGGTCCCCCGAGGGGCCTGGAAGATGCCCCCGGCCTGGGCAGGAGGGACAGACAGAAGCCACACTGCTGCTCCATGGATGACAGTCACGCGCATGTGCGCTACCCCAGCGGGAGCGCTAGCAAAGGTGCCATTTGGAACGTCACCCGGGAGCGGGACTAATTTGCAGTCATAGGGAAACGCATCGTTGGTGCTGTAAGGCACTCTTAAACTCCCCTCGTGGCTCTGTCTCCATCTCCAAGCAAGTAATTCTCCTAAAATTTTCAAGTTTTTATCTGTTCCTTATAAAGGACTTCATTTGCTGAGGTATTTCTTAATTGCTCATTAACAGCCCTGACTGGGGCTGTAAGAGGGAGTCGCTGTGTTTGTTCAGCCTCCTCTGCAAATCCAGGCCTCCCGAGTCCCTTCCAGCACACCGAGGCCTAACACAGCGGGTTGGTGCATGCCAGGGTGCCAGCGTCTAGTAAGAGGACCATTGCTATAGCTTATTGGTTTTGCAAATGCAGTTTATCCTCAGTAGAGTATATCAGAGTTATTTCTATAACTCATGGTGGTGATTATCATTAAGGTGTATGGGAAGAATATTTATTCTTGTTTCTATTGGATAAAGTAGCTAAGGCACAGAAATAACCTCCCTGTTGAATCTTCTCCTAAGAATCTAGGGAAATAGTGCTTGAAGTGCATAATAATTTATATATATAAAAGCCTAAGCAACTGAACAACCGGTCAACCGGTTGCTATGATGCACACTGACCACCAGGGGGCAGACGCTCAATGCAGGAGCTGCCCCCTGATGGTTAGTGTGCTCCCACAGCCAACCTCCCGTGGCCGGCCAACCTCCCACAGTCCCTCCTCCTGGCCGGCCGGCCCCAGTCGGCCCCGATTGACCCCGATTGGGACTGGGCGAGTTGGTCCTGATCGGCCCCGATCACCGGCCAAGCAGTGGGACTCCACCTGTGCACGAATTTATACACCGGGTCTCTAGTAATAATAATAATAATCTCAACCAGCAACACCAGTCACCGTAAGAATGATGCGTTTGCAGACTGCATTTCCACACTGACTACACAACTGTCCCCAGCACGTGGGGAAGCACAGAGCCACATGCCACGTGCGTGGCATTGCTGGCGCCCTGGCTGCCCAGTCTTCCAGGGGGCTCTGCCACCCTCGCTGGTCCTGGGTTAACAGAGCAGAGCGGTGTTCGCGGGAACTTTGCCGATTGCGTCTTTGCTGTCTATGTTCGGAGAACGGTGAGCCGGCCAGAGTTCTCTTCCTTGACGTGCACTGTGGGCTCTCTTGTATTTACTCAAACCTCGTGTCCTGAAGTATCCGAGCCCCTTCTCACGCTCCAGCGTCCTGTGAAGGCTGCAGGCATAACTCTGGGAAAACCTTCTGCTCAGCTGGGAGAAGTGGGGTCACTTTGTGCAGAAGTGGGATGTGAAGCTTAGAACCTTCATCATAGCTACACCCAGTGTGGTCCCCATTTTTTCTACTGTTAGCATCCTGGTTTCTGCCCCCCCCCCCACTCCCTTACCACTATCTTTGCACAGAGGAAAATGCGTTTTATGTGACATGTCTTATGTTGATTTTCTCATTGAGTGGTAAAGGGGAGTGGGACTAGAAGATAATTATTGAATTAAATGATATGTTTTCTATGTGCATTCATGTGTTTGTTTGTTTTTAAAATAAGATTGCTTTCTTCTTTTAAAACATATTTTGATTGATTTCAGAGAGGAAGGGAGATGGAGAGAGAGATAGAAACATCAGTGATGAGAGAGAATCACTGATCGGCTGCCTTCTGCACACCCCTTACTGGGGATCAAGCTCGCAACTCAGGCATGTGCCCTTGACCAGAATCGAACCGGGGACTCTTCAGTCCACAGGCCAATGCTCTATCCACTGAGCCAAACCAGCTAGGGCTGCACTAATGTGCTCTTGACATTGAAAGGGCAGCTTCAGACGGTGGAGGAGCGTGAGGCAGTTGCACAGAGCGATGCAGCAGTGGCTGGTCTGCTCAGCTAGCCTAGCGGCTGCTTGGCAGGTGCGAAGCCTGGAGGCGGGGCTGGGCAGGAGCTCTCACCCTGGTTCCGTGCTGCCTTCAGCTGCAGCGCTGACGATTTGGGGCGCTCAGGCCACCCCCAGGGAGGCCTCTGCAGCAGGCCACTTCTGCTCCTCTAGCTTTGCCCTTTAAAAATGAGATATCGCAAATCAGTTTAGAAAAAGTTTTAAGTGGAAAATTAAAATATCTTTATGTTTATAAAAGTTATACACACATGCACATTGTAATGATTAATTGCAATGGGTTAAATCTGAAGAGAAACATTACTTGAGCTATCAGCTGTTAAGTGGGTGTACATTTTTTTGGGATAATTATATCCCCAAAATATATACTCTTTATAATGTGTATAAGTATATATATAATACCATTATATAGAACATACAAACACACACACATGATAAAGAATGTAGAAAATATAGATAGAAGCCAGGAATATAAAATCAATGCAGAGACCACAGAATTCAGGGTGATTTTGAGGGGCTGGGCGCTCCCGTCTGAACGAGCATGACGACACCTCAGTGGAGTGTGCTTTGCTGTGGTCTCAGCCCCGCTCCTCCGAGGGAGAAGCACGTTCTGGAAGCCTCGCTCGGGGCTGGTGCAGAGCAGAGTGGGTTCGTGGCTGCCGAGCGAATGAATGAAGAAGAGGATGCATGGAATAAGGCAGGACGCGCCATAGGAAACACGTTCGATTTCTGGGGTGTCCCTGTGAGTGACATCATAGGGTCTCTACGTCACTAGGATGTGGGGCTTTTCTCCCCTCTGTGCTAGGTTAGTGGTTTCCACTTTCCACTCCCCACCTTCCCACAATCCTCCACACACACACACGCACATCCATTTTGCACACCATCGCCCTTCTCAGTAAAGGAAAGCGTGCATTTCCCTCATGCCTTAGTCATTTGCACACCAGGGGCAGACACTGTTAGGTCTGCTGAGAAATGTGAAGCAAAAAGTGGCCCTGGCCGGGGAGCTCAGTTAATTAGAACATCTTCCCATATACCAAGGTTGCAGGTTTGATTCCTGGTCAGGACACATACAAGAATCAACCAAGGAATGCATAAAAAGGTGCAACTACAAGTTGATGGTTCTCTCTCTCTCTCTCTCTCTCTCTCTCTCTCTCTCTCTCTCTCTCTCTCTCATCAATCAATCAGTCAGAAGGAGCGTTAGCAAGAGCGCTGCCTGGGGGGGACTCTCGCAGGCTTCCTTCCAGCAGGTTGCTTTTCTGCACAGACGATTCTCCGTTAGCTCATGCAGGGCCCTCACGTTGGCGCTCCCTCGCCTATTCTCATCTCTGCCAGGGACATTTTCTTGGCAATTGAAACCAAAGCGATGGGTTGGCGGCGGGACTCGGCTTGGCTGGGGGTAAAATAACCAATGATTGCACGTAATTGCGGAAAACAATTTCGAGTTTTGTTAATGAGGTGCTCTAAACAACGTCTTTTAGCCCTTCATCCACTTCACAGCGAATTCTCAGGAGCCCACGTGCTGTAATTCACATTTCTCTCCCATTCACACCCGGCCTGTGTTCTGTAACCGACAAGCTGGTCCTTTTCAGGTGGTTCTTTCTCTAAGGCAGTGGTCGGCAAACTGCGGCTCTTTGGCCCCTTCAGTGTGGCTCTTCCACAAAATACCACGTGCGGGCGCGCATGTACAGTGCGATTGAATCTTCGTGGCCCATGTGCAGAAGTTGGTATTTTGTGGAAGAGCCATGCTCAAGGGGCCAAAGAGCCGCATGTGGCTCGTGAGCCGCAGTTTGCCGACCACTGCTCTAAGGACATGAACTAAGCAGGCGGATGAGGCTCCTCGGAGGACCAGCTGGCAGCTCCTGCTGGGCCTGTCTCTGTTCTTCGGGGAGGATGTCCTCGGTCAGGGGAACTGAGGAGGAGGCAGGGAGGCAAGGGAGCAGCTCTATAACGTGATGCCTCGTTTCCTTTCACCTGCTTCCTCCCGCCCAGGGCCCCGCATCCCCAGGCTGAGCCGATATGTAGGGTTCACAGCAAGGTTTCGGGAGGGAGGGGTCTCGGAGGTCAGGTGGGGGTCTCGGAGGTCAGGTGGGGGCGGGGTTGCTGGTGTGGCCCCCGGTTATCATTTCCCAGTGTCACGTCTCAGAACAGGACGGGTGGGTCACCAATGCGGATCCGTGAGCCCGGCTTGCCCATGTCCTACCTTCCGAAGATGCTTGCACTGAGACCTGTGACTGCTTCCGTGTGATTCCCGCACACCCTCTCGGCCACGGCTCTGGGCTGGGCGTGCAGGGCATGTGAGGGTGGAACCATGTCCTGCTGGTTGTGTTTCCCAGCCAGGTGTCAGCCCCTGGCGGCCGTGGACCCTGCCTTTCCTGCTCTGCCTTTGGACCCTCTATGGCACCTGGACAATGAGAGAGTGTTAACAAGTGGGGAGAAGATGAGTACAGATGCAGGGGCAGCACCAGCAAAGGAGAAACGCAGGAGGTGCGGAAAGGGCTGTAGAACGCAGAGCGGAGGCAGGATGTTGGGGGAGGGAGGGGCGGGCAGGCTCAGGGAGAGACGGGCGGGTGCAGGGGGTGGAGGTGAAGAGCAGGGGCAGGGTGGCGGGTGAACTCGGAGAGCATGTGTGCACACGAGGAGAGGGCGCCTTTGCCTTTGACTGGAGGATTACGTCTGTTCAGGAGGTCAGAGGGCGATGCAGGTCGCAGGGGGTGTTGAACGGCCAGGTGAGGGTGGGACTTGATTCATTCACTGGCCATGAGGTTGTTTTTAAAGGTTTTTGAATGTCAGGCCATATGGTCCTTCACACAGTGAGGCAGAGTCAGGGGCTTTAAAACAATATATATTTTTATTGATTTCAGAGAGAGGAAGGGGGAGGGAGAGAGAGATGGAAACATCAATGATGAGAGAGCATCATTGATCAGTTGCTTCCTGCACACCCCACCCTGGGAACTGAGCCCACAACCTGGGCAAGTGCCCTGACTGGGAATCGAACCAGGACCTCCTGGTTCATAGGTTGATGCTCAATCTCTGAGCCTCACAGCCGGGGAAGTCAGTGGCTTGTGCACGGCGGAAGGCGAGGTGTGCTGGCTCCTTTGGCCCTGGGAGGAAGACAGTCCTAGGACAGGCAGGGGAGAGGGGCCCTCAGGGAAGGTCCAACCTTCTCTCTTTGGGGCCCTTTCCTTTGTTCCCAGCAGAGTTCAGCAGGATCTCATTCCAGTTCTGTGGGCCCTGGGGCTGCATGAGTGACGGTCAGGTCACCATTGAAACAGGACAGTAACGGTTTCCAGAGGAGCTGTCACCCGGGGAGGACACGCTGACCACAGAGCCAGGGAGCCCGGAGCCTCTTGGGCCCAGGTCCGATTTCGGGTCACTGGCTCCCCACGTGGGGAGCTCGGGGCTGCCCAGCAGGGACCCACGGTGATTCCAGCCCCCTTCCCAGGTGCCCCGGTTTGCTGCAGGGCCCAGGCTGTCCCTGCAGGGGTGTGGCCAGGTCTGCGGCCTTTTCTTCCTTAGAGAACCTTCCTTTCCGGAGACACAGCCGCCTCCCCCAGCTCCGCCCTCTCTTTCCCCTCCCATGATGCTGGGCTGGCCTTGGGTTACCAGCCTGGTTTGTTTTTTGAGACCAAAACTCTAGCCTGAGGAAACATGGCTCCTGCTGCGAGTGTGTGTGGGCTGTGTCTTCTCCGTGTGATGGCTCATGAAGGGAAAGACCAGCCAAGTGTTGCTAAACATGGGCCTGGCCTGTCTGGGCGTGGGGTGAGAGCCGCCTCCCCAGGGTCCCCTGAGCTCCGTCGGAGCCCTTGTGTGGCCTGAGGCTCTCCATGAGGGATGCAGTAGGAAGTCTCTGGAGCAAAAGATCCACCGCCCCAGGGGTGGGTCCCCTTCCTCCCCACCGCCCCAGGGGTGGGTCCCCTTCCTCCCCTCCGCCCCCAGGGGTGAGCCCCCTCCCTCCCCACCACCCCCAGGGGTGAGCCCCCTCCCTCCCCACCACCCCCAGGGGTGGGCCCCCTCCCTCCCCACCGCAGCTGCCCAGCTTTCTGCCTCCTGATGGGACAAAAATGCTCTGGCTGCAGAGCCAGCTTTGCAAACCCAAGGCAGCCGGAAGGCGGAGCAGTCGTGGCAGGAGGTGTGGACGTCCGCTGTCCCAGAGCCCATGTCAGTCTGGGCGTGGGCTCGCTCTTCTCCGAGCACCTGCTCAGGGACGTGCCTCGGCCGAAGCCTTCGGATGTGACGGTCGTGTTACGGTCCTCGGCCGGAGCGTGGGGACGGTTCACCAGAGTCTTCGCTGTGCTCTGTGTTTCTGAAAGAGTTCATGCTCGTTCCTTATAAAGAAAAGAATCCTCTTCTCTTCCTTTGTCCACAGCAGTGAGAGACCTTCTTGCAGGCGTCATTTAGTTCTGTCTTGGGCGCAGCTGTTTTTCCTGCGTCTTGGACAGTGCAGACTGCCTTGTGGCTGGCACCACAGCTATCAAACGTGTCTGCTTTCCGCTCGGCAGGCACCCGGAGGTGGGCCTCTGGATGCGCCCTGTGGTGGTCGTGGTGCCCCTGGGCTTGAGGCCGGGGGTCAGGGAGAGGCGGTGGATGCAGCCTCCGTGGCCTCACCCCACAGACACCGCTCCTCCCGCCCCTCGCCAGCACGACAGCCCGTCTGTGGGGGGAAGTGGGAGATGGGGTGCGGTCAGTGCAGTCCTTGGAGCCCCCATCCGGGGAGCATTGTCTCATTGGGGAAAGAAGTGTCTGGATCACCTGTGTGTCACAGGCCGGGAAGCGGAGGCCTGGAGCGATGAATGACTTGCTCTCGACAACATAAACGGGGTGGAGCTGGGGCTTGCAATTCCGAGACCTCGGAGGGCCCTGTGCCTCTCCAGCTGCTCTTCTCTTGCGATGGGTGCAGACCCTTGAGGTTGGTTTCTATGCTCCTCTCCATCCTCAGCAAGTCCATCGCCTGCTCCCGTTCTCCCCTCTTGACAAATAGTTGTGATGCTTGGAGTGCGTTCACAGTGAGAACTCACGCAGGGTTTCTCTGCCCCCGTCCTCTGGGGCTGGCTTTGCCCCGGTCCTGCCGGGCGAGGTGGCTGGCCTTTCCCCGATTCCGTGAAGGGCAGCAGCCCCGCCGCATTCAGCTCTCCCGCTGGCGTGAGTCAGAGCTGGCCGAGGTTTGGGGCCCAGGTGTGCACCGGATGGGACTGGGTGAAGGTGCCTGCGGGTGTCACGGGCGGGACAGGCCGCCTGGGCGTGCTCCGCCCGCTTTACCTGGTTGTGTCCCTCAGGGGCGCTCTGCAGTGGAGGACCAGCCAGGTAATGAGCACCTGGTGCCGTGGATGCAGCGGGATGACTGCAGCCCGTTTCCGTGACTGTAATTACAGCAGGAGGCCCGCCATCGCCATCGCACCATCGCGTGGGTGGTCTGCCCGGAGCTGACTGAGGGAGACCTTAACCCAGTTAGTTTCAAGCTGGAGGAGATAAATGACAGGAACGCGGTTGTAGCTACTGACTGATACACCTTTAAACCCAGGGTGGCTTTCCAAGGGGTGGGGGGCGGCGGCGCCTCAGGTAGCCGGAGCATTCTTTCTTTCAATTAACCTCGTTCGATTTTGACTTCCTTCAGGTTCAAAAGCATTTAGGTCAGTCTCAGATTTTTAAGAAAGAACCTCTGGAGGGAAAGGAAATTCACCAGGCCCTAATGGGGCTGGCTGACCACAATTAACCCCAAAGATAGACACTCAGGCTGGGGTGGGGGTGGGTGGGGGGGGTGGAGAGGGGCCGCAGGACCCCTTCAGGCTGCCCCTCGCCCGGAGGGAGAGCCTGGCGGCCGGCCTTTTTCCTCTCTTGCTGTCTGGTTAGGTGAACATGGCCTGCTCTGGCGCCTGCTGAGGGCTCCCCATTTCCCAGGCCCCTTCTCGCCTGTGTCTTCTGTTCTCCTGAGAAGAGGGGTCACAGGTTCTCTACCCCCCAGGCGCACGGGCTGGGTTCAGGGAGGGAGGGCCGCCTGATGCAGGGCCCAGGAGGAGGGAGGGGCTGAGGGCGGGGAGGGGCCAGGGCAGGAAGCAGGGCCAGGCTGCTTTCTCATAGGAGCAAGGCTGTCTGTCACTCACTGGGACCGGGGTCACCCATCACTCACCAAGTCCTGGAGGCCTCTCATCATCGTTAAGAAGCATTTATGCAGCGTGGATGCCGGCGTGGCCCGCTCCGGACCTTCCGCCGCCTCATTCCTCGCTCATGTGGATAATGAAGGACCGGCGCCTCCGCTTGGCTGCGGGATTGATTCCCTGATGGCGGGTGGAGCCTGGGTGCCTCGAGGGGACCGTGGGGTGGTCGTTACACCTGGAACACACATTGTTCTAAAGTTTGAAAACGACATGCCGTTTGCTGCTTTCCATTCAGCGAGACTGGAGACTTCCACAGCCCTTCGCACCCCTTCGCATGACGGTTTCCTTCTTTTTCTGCAGAGGGACCAGAAGCTGAAATTTTAAAAAATATATTTCTATTGATTTCAGAGAGGAAGGGAGAGGGAGAGAGATACAGAAACATCAGTGATGAGAGAGAATCATTGATCCGCTGCCTCCTGCACACCCCACACTGGGGATCGAGGCAACCCGGGCATGTGCCCTGACCGGGAATCGAACCCTGACCTCCTGGTTCATAGGTCGAGGCTCAACCACTGAGCCTCGCTGGCCGGGCCAGAAGTAGAAATTTTGTTCGCAGGGAAGTCTGTCTCACAGGGAGGAAGGACACAGAGGTGGGATGTGAACTCTGACTTGGTAATTTGGTGGAAACCTGATAAATGGGAGGCCCTTTGAGACAGGTATTCAGTGGCTGAGGGTCCCAGGTAGACCTGGGTTTACTGTCCGGCGCCCACCCAGGGCCTCTGAAACTTAGACAAATCCCGTGTTCTCACACATGTAGTGTCAGGGCCACAGGAGCCATGGGAATGCCCACACCCAGGACCCTGTTCTCGGCCATTGATCTGTGTCTCCTAACGGTCCAGGCATTCTCCTCCCTGGAGGCTGGTCTGTCTGCCCACAGGCCAGACAGGTTTCCGAGCGGGAAGCCAGACTTCGTACCCAGCAGCGTCATTTCCATCTCAGGCTCAGGTTCCAGCGGTTGGAACACAGTGAGTGCCTGTCAGACGCCTACCTCCTAACCTTCTCTGTAAAGCGAAGGAGCTTAAGGAGTTTAAGCACAAGTGGTCGCCGTACCTTTTAGCATTCACACCACTGCTTACCTGTCATCTGATTCTAAGCAAAGCATAGTATGTGTTTCCCGGTACAACTCCCCCAAATAAGTGATATCCGAGCAGAGTAGACCAGCAACTGAAAAATGGTAAGAGAAGAGCCTTTCCTACTTACGACATATTTGCTCTTACGTTACCCAGACGACCCCGCTTTGCTGAATTGGCAGATGCGGCCCTGCTTCCTGCTGTCTCATTAGGGCCCAGCCCCATTAGGGCCTCTGTGCCCTCAGAGGCCACACAGATAGAAATCTTTGACGTTGATGCATTTGGGTTTACTGTAATATTCTGACATGAAGATTAATGCAGAAAATTAGCATGTTCATTTCTTCCACTTTTCAGTTTGATTTTTGTCTTATCCTTTTCTTTTTCTTCTTTGGGTGTCTCTGGCCTTGAGGTTCTGTTTTAATTGTTCCATCTTCATGTTATTCTTTTCTGAAATTATTGACTTACTAGAGGCCGGGTGCATGGATTCGTGCACTGGTGGTGTCCCTTGGCCTGGCCTGCGGGGATCAGGCCAAAACTGGCTCTCCGACATCCCCCGAGGGGTCCCGGATTGCGAGAGGGCAGTTCTTGGGTGATGCACCCCGGAATCAGGCTCCCTCCTCTCTTGTTCCGGGTGTGTCACCCGAGAACCGCAGCTGCCAAGTCACCAGAGCTGGGCAGCTCCTGCGTTGACCGTCTGCCCCCTGGTGGTCAGTGCACGTCATAGCTACTGGTCAGACAGTCGAATGGTCGGCCGGTTGCTTAGGCTTTTATATATATAGATAGCTTGAGTCCCATTTTCCTGGAATCTTCCAGGTCCCCTAAGATTTTGTAATTTGCATCACTCTCAATTTCAACCATCCATCTGTCCATCCACCCATCCGACCATCAATTCATCCATCCATCCGTTCATCCATCCATCTGTTCGCTCATCTGTCCATCCGTTTATCAGCTCATCCACCCACCCACCCACCCATCCATCCTTTGATCCAGCACATGCTCATTCAGTGTCTGCTCCTGGCCAGGCATAAGCTGACTTGGGGATACAGAAGGTCATTGAGCCTGGCTCCTGCTCCGGAGAGTCTCACGGTCGGTCCTGTGAGGATGGAGCTGGGGTAGCAGAAAGTGCGTCTCTGTGTGTCATCTCTGTCTGTGTGTTTCTTCGGAGACTTACATAACCAGTGTCTTTCGGCCTCAGGAATGATCTGAAATTGTGCCCTCAGCTTTATCGCTTAGCATGGTGTCACTCGGCATGACCTCATCTTCCTTCCGACCTTTTGCATTTGGCGGCGGTGCTGCATGGCCTGCTGTTTCTTTAAGAGAGACTCCTTCTCCTCGAGTTCCGTTTTTATTGGCATGACTTGCTCAAAAATAATAAATAGGACTTGAAACCACCCAGCGCTGCGTTGATATCTTAGGGAGATAAACCACCATTTCTCTCGCTGAAGCTCCTCGCGAGAGCAGATACATCTGTAACAGAGAAGCAGAGCGCGAGCGTGTGCTCCTGGCAGGGGACACTCAGACCGACCCCCCTCTCTCCCACCCCCACCCCCACCCCAGTCCGCCCCCCGGAGCCCCGGAAGAACAAAAGGCAATTCACATCGCAGGATATTTCTCCTGTCGCCACGGCACCAAACTATTAAAAATAAAACTGTCCCTCAAGGCAAAACATTTCATTTATTTTCCTTTGAATGAGTAACTTGTTTATTAAGATGAACTAAGTGGCTAAATCTAGATTGCACGCAGGCAAGAAAATTTGATTTATTGCAGCCTTTTGGAAAGGGGTGCTTTTCTGGTTCTCGGGAAATCGTCAGCTGGGACTGTGAAATGAAAAAGAACTCGGCCGGGGAGCCGGGGCGCTGCGGTGGTGAGCTTAGCGTATGCCCGCCCCCTGGCGGAAGTTGCGCCGTCGCCCACCTTCTGCCCCTGGGTGGGTTGGGTCCCTCGGGGAACAGGATCAAGGAGTTGGAGGGTTTAGCCGTGTTAAGCTGATCCTCCCAGGGGGACCTTATCCTAGCCGCAGCAGGGAGCTAGAGTTTTCATTT
>NW_005871634.1:221861-224710 GCF_000147115.1 Myotis lucifugus
AAAAAAAAAAAAAGGGGGGGTGTGTGAGAAAAAAAAGAGGGGGTTTTTTTTCCCCCCCCCCCCCCGCGGGAAAAAAATTCCCCCCCCCCCCCAAGGGGGGCCCCCCAAACTTTTTTTTTTTAAAAGAGAAACCTTTTTTCCCCCCCGGGACCCCCAAAAATTTCCCCCCCCCCCCTTTTTTTTTGGAAAAGTGGGGGGGGGAAAAAAAAAAAAAATTTTTTTCCCCCGGGGGGGGGGGGGAAACAAAACAATTTTTCCTCGTCGTCGTCGTTCTCCTCTTGCTTTCCCGCTTCCCACTTCGCGTTTCCATTCAACTTTCCACTTGACCAACTCCGACCACCTGACCGCACAGCTCAGGAGGTGAGAGTTAGTGGTGGAGCTGAAGCCACAGCTAACAACGCCTGTTCACCCACGGACGTGCAGGGCACCAGGCGTCCTGGGGTCCAGGTCTGGCTGTTCTCTGAACCTACAGGAACCTGTAATCCTGTCGGGGATTAACGACTGCTTCCCACTGGGCGGCCCTCACCCGCGTCCATCCTGGCTCTCCTTCCGCGGCTCTCGCCCCAGCTTCCGACACCTGTGCAGGTGGCTGAGGCCAGAGAGAGGACACCCCCACCCCCAGCCCACAAGGGGCAGAAGGAGTTAAGCCTGCGTGTATTTACCCTTAGCAGAACACATCTAGCTTTTATTATTATTGATAATATTGTTTTAGGACTTGGGATAAAAAGACCCATAAAAACGAGTGCATAAGACAACTTTCACGGAACACGCATCCCGCTGGCTTATTTGTGAGTGAACCATATGGTCTAGTTTTCCGAGACGCGTGAGGGGTGTGGGGTTAAGGGAGCAGGCACTTGGCAAATTTGGTTTGCATTTCACTGAACACACTGTGTTAAAAAAAATAGAGCCAGGGTGCTCAGTGGCCCCACAGTCTCCGAGGGCTGACTGTGCGCAGGACGTGCTCAGGGATTCATATCCGTTACCTCACGGGATCCTCACCACAGTCCCGCAGACGGCGCCTTCGCACAAGGGCAGCCATGGCACCGAACTCGGGCCCTGGTCACCTGGGGGAGATGCGGGTGGAGCAGGGAAGACCTGGAGCCCAGGCACTGCTCAGCAGGGCCAGTGTTCATTTCTAAAGTCCTCCTCCAGGGAGGGAGCTGGCACGGGGGCTGACCTGGCCTGCAGATGAGCTGATCTGGGATTCCAGAGAGCCAGCTGCACCCCCCTCTCTCTTTTGTTTATTGTGACTATGATTATTATTTTGTTAATCCTCATCCAAGGATATTTTTCCATTGATTTTTAGAGAAAGTGGAAGGAAGGGAGAGGGATGGAGAGAGAAACATCGATGTGAGAGAGGCACAGAGAGTGGTTGCCTCCTGCACACCTCCCAGCCTGGGGCCAGGGATTGAGCCTGCAACCGAGGTTCCTGCCCTTGACTGGAATCGAACCCGGGACCCTTTTGTCCTCAGGCAGACGCTCTATCCACTGAGCAGAACTGGCTAGGGCTGCACCCTCCCTTCAAGGAGCTGGGCACAGTGGGGACTGGAAGCAGGGTCCCCCCGACCGTCAGGGGCGCGTGTTCTCTCTCGGCCACAGTTGCCTGGGAGTCGCAGCCCATCTCGAATGCAGGCGTGTGCACCTCTGAGGTGTGGAAGGGAAAGGGACTGCTGAGTCGTGTGCTGCCTGCAACGGTCATGCTGACGTCATTCTCATTCATGACGGGCTGAAATTTCTAGTTTGTGGGGAGAAAGCCCGGAGGACCCGCCCTCTGCCCAGGACGGTGGCCTGAGGGAGCCCGGCTGTTCATGTTTGTTCACCAAGCACCTCACAGGCCCCTGTTCCGTGTCACTGGCCTGTCTCTCAGGTGGCATTTTTCAGATTCTTGAAATGCAGGCAGTGTGTTCTGAATGGACTGGAGAGAACGGCAGGCTGTGAACTCACCCAGCCCTCGGGGGGGCCGGCCCCGTGTTGTCCTTTAGCATGTTCTAAGGACGCTGCCCTTGGCGTGCCAGGCGACACGCAGTTCCGGCGGACAGCACAGCGGCGAGACGTCGTCTGTTTTACACGGTGATCCCCGACATGTCATTCTCCGAGGAAGACACCCCGAGGTACTTGAGAGTCTCTTCCTGAGGGAGACGGTGGCAGCGTGACTGGCCGTGCTACCTCGTCCGCTCGCAGAGGCGGTCACATCCGTGGCAGGGGAGCGCTGTGCTTTTACAGGCCTGGGCTGTGGACACAGCTCTGCAGCTTCAGCCACGCTGGGAAAGACCTGTGCTGTCGGCGCCTGGCCTGGTCTAGACCCTGCTATTGTGCTCGGCCAAATCGTAGAGGGAGGCTGATGGGGCCGGGGGGGGGGGCAGTTAAGGAGGTTTCGGGGGTGAAAAAGTCTGCTCGTCCTCTGACTTCCAGTGTGACTCCCGTCCTGGCCGACCTCTTCTCACTGGTCTCGTTGGTCACCAGAAACAGACTCCCCACCGCATCACGTGTTTGTGTAGAAAGACACTTGGACACACACTTTCACTGTCAGCTTCTTATTCTTACAAGTGTCAGCCCAATGATTTCTAGATGCCTGGTTTGAGTGGGAATTTCTCCAGTTGCTATTATCTGGGGCTCCTGCAGTGGGTGTCATCCCTTGGGGAGCTCCGAAGTTGAGTTTGGGTCTACACCCACCTTTAGCCTGTGCCCTACTTCCCACCTGATCCCAAAGAGAAATCACCAGCATCTTGACCACACTCAACACGTTTGAACCAACGATCCTCCGTTGTCTATTGTGGCCATTCCGTAGCCAAACGATGGTTACGCAGAAGCCGGTATTTGGCAAGATTCCAGACCCCCTTGCCCCTATT